>NW_021703777.1:58528625-58728566 GCF_005190385.1 Monodon monoceros | reverse complement strand
ATCAGCATGGTAGAGGGATATTCAAAGAAGCTTGATACACAGTGAATTGTGGAAATGGAAAATAGAGCATGGTGTCAGTGGGGACAAAATAGATGGCCAGCCA
The DNA here is from genome assembly GCF_005190385.1 of Monodon monoceros. Classification (NCBI taxonomy): domain Eukaryota; kingdom Metazoa; phylum Chordata; class Mammalia; order Artiodactyla; family Monodontidae; genus Monodon; species Monodon monoceros. The sequence goes on along the minus strand of NW_021703777.1, from coordinate 58,728,463 downwards.
GCAAGTGTGGAGTTTAGCATCTACAACCAGAAAAATGCACGAATAGAATTTCAGGAGGATGAAGGCAGTTCTGTCAATGAAAAGTCATAATCCCTTGCTAAGTACCTAGACCAGGCCCATTTTTATGTCAAAAACTCTGACTGAAGAAGTATCTGGGCCCCTAGGAGGAAAGGCCCTGCAACACAACTGCAAGTAAATAGTAAAATAATCCCTCTAGTCTCCCCCAAAGGGACCTATAGTCATTTACCCAGGTGACTTTACAGTGACTTTACAGAATACCCAGGCATTACAAACACTAAGGGACAGAGGGTATGACACCTGAAGACCCAAAACATCAAATTATCCTCCTATTGAAATGGCATATTAACTAAATTTCTACTCACAGGAAAAAAAGCCAATAATTTTTGAGAGCCTACAATTTGTTAGGCACCAATGATCTCATTTAATAAAATTTCTTAAATTTATTGCATTCCCAATTTGATGTACAATTGGCAGGCACCTTGACATGATATAAAAAGCATGGTGTTTAGGCCCGCTGCATCCAGGGACCCACCTAATGGATATTTCTCCAGTCTTTAGTGAATAATTGGAATTGATACACTTGGCAGTTGGAGTAAGTAACCTCCTTGGTTCTTGGACTATGGGTAAAAGCTGTCACAGCAGGTAAGCCCACATAGAAACCTCTGAAACTGTACCCCCTCACACATTGGCTGAGATAGCAAATCAAAAACAGTGAAGTATCCTGGAAGGAGAAAGATTGTGGAGTTTACTGCTGTGACTAAAGATGTCAATGATGCACAGATACTAAAACTTATCATACCTACATTTATTTTTCAACTTGGTCTCTGTAGAGGTGGAGGGATCTGGAGAATAAGTGTGGACTACTGCAGTTAGTAGTATCTCAGTATAAACAGCCAAAGGAGAGGGAAATGAACAAAACTGGTTACAGATGGTGTAGCTTGCTATGTGGGTGCAAATTTAAAAAAGAATAGTACCCTTGAAAGATAATGGAGGGACTTCCCTGGTGGTGTAGTGGTTGGGAATCCGCCTGCCAATGCAGGGGACACGGGTTCGATCCCTGGTCTGGGAAGATCCCACATGCCGCAGAGCAACTAAACTCATATACCACAACTACTGAGCCTGCGCTATAGAGCCCGCAAGCCACAACTACTGAAGCCCGCATGCCTAGAGCCCGTGCTCTGCAACAAGAGAAGCCACTACAATGAGAAGCCTGAGCAGCGCAGAGAAGAGTAGCCCCCGTTCACCACAACTGAGAGAGTCCTCATGCAGCAACGAACACCCAGTGCAGCAAAAAATCAATTAATTTTAAAAAAAGATAATGGAGAATGGTAATCTCCCCAGTAGGTGGAGCTGCAAGCATTGCATTGTTCATTTACTTTATGTAGAATGGGAAGTAGTACAATGAGAGGACATGATAGATAAAGATGATATAGATATAGATATAGATTCTTGGGCAACGGTCAATGGCTTGGTTGTCAGATCAGGGCCTGAAAGTAAAAAACATGGAATACTGACAACAAGGATATCTAGGACTGAAGTATATAGATGGACATTAGCATTGGGTACAAAGAGTAAAAATTTTTGTCATACGTTGATGGCCACCAGGAATCACTCAGAAAAGAAGAGGCATTGAATAATGAAGTTAGCAAAACGACTTGACTCATAAATACAAGCAAGCCATCACCATTATTTACTCTGGACTGGCACAATGAGCACATGAGCAAAGTGGTCATGGTGGCAGAAAATAGGGCTATTGTAGGACACATTCTGTACTAGGAGGGCCAACAGTTAATATGCAGAGAATGGATGACTATTCTATTGAATGTCTTTCCCTTTCCTGCCCATAGATCCTTAACCAGCAGCACTGTTTGTGGTCTTATGAGATGTCTGCTCCACAGGATGTAATGAACAAAACATAGCATCTGGTCAGATAATGCTGAAGAAGGTGAGTGCATCCGTGACCATGGGATCATGGGATCTATCAGTAAAATAAAATATTGTACCATCCAGAAATGGTTGGCTTTACAGAGAACCAGAATGGCACAGCTAAAGTGCCAACTCAGAGACAACTTTCTGAAAAAATGGGATGACATACTTCAGGATACAGTGTGATGCATTAACTTAGAGAGTTTCCTATGATGATATCCACAAAGAACAAATACGTGGGTCCAGCAACCAATGAGTGTAAGCAGAAGTGGCTCCACTTACCATCACTCATAATGACCTACTGAGGGATGTGTACTTCTTGCTCTCAAATTTACATGGTTGAAGGTCCTGGTCCCCAGAAGAATGTACTTTTGCCAGGGAACACAGCAAATGCTCTAGTAGACTGCAATCTATAGCTGTTGCTAAAACACTTTAGAGTCCTTGTGTCCAGGGACAAGTAGGAAGAGTTTCCATCATGACAAGAGTAATGGACCTCAATCACAAGGAGAAGGTGTAAATAATTTTACACAATGGGGACAAGAAAGAATAAATATGGAACCCATGTGATTCCCATGGGTACCTCTAAATATTGTCTTACCCAACTGGAACTGTGAAAAGACATGTGCAGCAACATTGGCTTGAAAAAGGCATATTTCCAACAGCTCAGACACTTCAGTAATGAAGGTTTGAGTCACAGGACCGTGTAAGCCACCAAGTTCTGCCAAGGAGATAGCTAAGGGTTAATATGTGAAAGATTTAGAAATAGATAATGAAGGAGAGATAAATGAGTACCAGTTGGGGCCTTGTGACCAACTTTAGAAAAGAGAGGAGTATTTTGTCCTACAGACCTTAGTCTTCTAGGCTTCTCCTTCAAAAGAGAAGCTCATGGGAACCATAGAGAAGCAACTCCCTAAACTTGTGGAGTAAATTAAATCTGTGTGGTGCAAGGAATGGATAGTGACAGCCATGAAAATAGTAATTCAAATCTCCTGTTGTAGATAGTATGCTTGACTGACGTCCAAGCTCCTGCTTCTCTGGATTCACCATCATGTTTGTGTTAAGACCACAGCTACTGTGAAGGTGCTAATGCAAGTCTATTCCTGAAAGTCATGGACTCCTCTATGGGGAAACATTGGCTCCAGGACTACCATCAATCTGGCTGAGTGTTTCTTGGAACTGCATTGTAGTCTGAGATTCTTTCTACTCAGTTCTCCTTTTTTCCCTTTCTCCTGCATATGTGTTAGACATCATAGTCTGCAGTCTCTCTCTGTCTGTATTATCTCTCTCCCCTTTATCATTCACCAATGTCTTCCTCCATACATTTCTTGTAAGTCATATCCCACTTTGGTGTCTGTATTTTGAAGATCTCAAATTAACCCAGTCTGGAATGGGCTGCACACATCAGACATTCTCTGTCATGTTAACAATAGTCATATAAGGTAAATGTCATCACCATCATGTCCATGAGAAAATTGGTGCTCCAGAGGTTAGCACATTTGTCTAGGGTAAAAGAGCTAGAAAATTGTGGATCAAAGTCTATCTGAATCTAAGACCAATTCACCTTCCACTACACCTAGGAATGATTCTTGGCTTTTAGCCCCCAGTTCAATTATTACCAAGTCTTTGGAATCCAATCCTTTTCCATTGTAACCATTTTCAACTTAGCTTAAGCTCCAAAATCACTTTTGCTCTCTACCCTCCACCCACAATGTTATTTTTCCATTTTTTTTTAATTCATAGTATTTCTTTCTGCAACAGGGTCAAAGAAACTCTTTCTCCCACCTTCTTTCTCTGGTTAATTTCTCATCATACACTAGATACTAACAAATATTTCTTCAGGAGGTCTCTTCTGGCCTCCATTCCACTGCATTCAATACTGTGTGGTTATTTGATTAATTCCAACCTTTCCCTCACTCATGTAGTCCATTAGTAACAAAGATAACATCTGATTTCTTCACATCTTTGTTTTGTCAGCATCTTACAATATAGTTACTAGAATAGATACTTGCTAATATATTGCTGAAGACTGAAGAAAGGACTTAACGAATACATCATGCTTTTTAACACGTGGTTTTTAGAACATATGTTGTATTCGTTTCAAAATCCATTTTAATTGCAAAGGATGATTAGAAATAGTTGACATACATTTCGTGCTTGTCATACTTGCTAATAAATTTCAGTCACCATGTAGTAACTACTAAAGCATAAGTTGAGAGAATGAGAATTTAGTAAATGAGGTGGCTCCAGATGGCAGCAAAATTAAATTTTGTTTACAACTTGGAGTGACTTGACAAGCATGAAGTCATCAATTTCTTATTTTTTCTCTTAATAATATCACACAAATTCAATTGTAGAAAATAAGAAAGGTATAGTTTGTCAATTAAGAGGAATAAAATCAATGATATTCATCATTGTTCAGCTTCCCTCTGCTTCTGTGTACATAAAGGATTCAACTTCCCCACCTTTTGAATTTGGTTGTGGCCATCTAGAAAGTTATGGCCATGAAGTGTGACTGTGAGAACATTTCCAGTCCTCACTCCCCCTTCTGTATGGACACCTCAGGCACAAATTGAGATGTCAGAGCATTTTTGCCAGGATCCACGAGTGTGTAGTGCAGACGTCTAAGCCATCTAGCAAGAGCAGGAAGAAAATATGTACTTGAAGCCACTGATATTTGGAGGTTATGCTTCCACACTTTAGAACATATTCCATCTGGACTCTTAAACTACGGTTAAGTGTAGAAGTTGTGTGTAGGAACAAGTATCTACCCAAAGATGTACTTTTAATTTCTTAGGTAGTTGAAATGGAGGGCAAACAAGTACATATATGGGGTAATAACTGAGCATAAAAACCTCCACAGTTATTTGGGTCTTAGATACCATGAGTGATATTTACTTAACATTTAATGATCACAAAGTCATGAACTGTATTAGCGAAGAAATATTTCTTAAAAGTTCACAATGTAATTGGGCTTTTTCGAGTCCTTTTTAAGAGTAGTTATGAAAATTACCCGGAAAGTAATTAATATAAAAGCTCATAAATTCCCAGAATGAAGATGGTCTCTGAAATTGAAAACAAAAATAAGAGCTATTAATATTTTATGTTTTCTGCAATACTCCACTGGGATATTTCAGGAGCATGAAGATTTTTTGTTTGTGTGTGTGTGTTCGTTTTTATTTTGCAACAACATAAACATATGTAATACTATTTTTCTTATGGAAAAAATACTATGTATGCTATTTCATTCCTTTAAAGTATGGTTTTATTGATGCTTTCCACATAAAAGACTAAAGGTTATAAGAAAAATGGAATAAAAATTTTAGACTATAACTGAAATATATATTTTCACATGTATAGTGTTCAATAACATAAGTATCATTAAAAATCTCAGCACCTTAACTAGCTTCCACAACTTCTCTTCCATTCAAATGGCAGAAGCAAGAAAATGTTTCTCTATTCCTTTTATCTCTCCCACCTTGTTTTGATGGATTAGGTAACATAAGGAATGCTGCCTTCCAGCAATTGATAAGTGTATATTCTCACAAGGTGAGTATGGAAAGTTTACAAAATATTGCTCCTTATGATTTGTAAACTTCTATCAACAACTTTTAAGGAAAGGAAAATTTTCTCATAATTTTCCTGATTCCTGCCAAAATAGCACATTTTTTTTAACCTATAAACTTGCATAGTTAATAAACGTGTTTGAGTTAGTGTCATAGTCATATAGTAGACATCCAGCCCGTTAATAAATACCTGAACAAACCATAACTTACTATATACAATCACCATTTTTAAAAGTTGTCTTACTGTAGTCCTTATTTATTTTACCAAAATCCAATTTAATCTTCACTGTACAAAAACTTGTGTAAAAGTAATTAAATAGTCATAACAGCATTTGTCATAATAGAAAAAAAAAACAATCCAAATGGTGAATGGATATCTATACAAGGAAATACTATTCAGCAATAAAAATAAATGGAATAGTCATACATGTTGCCACATGGACAAAGGGCAAACCTCTGAGATATTATACCAAATGAAAGAAGCCAGACATGAAATAACATATATTGTATAATTAAATTCATATGAAATGTCTGGAAAAGGCAAATCTAAAGAGACAGATAATGGTTGTCTGGAGTGGGAAAGGCCAGGCAAGATTCATTGTAAACAAGCATTTGGGGTGTTGAAATGTTCTAAAACTGAATGTTGGTGATGGCTGCACAACTTGCTAAATTTACTAAAAATCATTTAATTGTACACTTAAATGGATGAATTTTACAGTATATACTTTTTATATTAAGTTGTTTAAAAATAACAATATCATTGAGGAAACTACATATGAAATACCACAAGGCAAAAACAAAAATAATAACCAAAAGAAGAGAGCCATATATATAAATATATATGGGACAGTAAAATATCACTGGTGGGCAGGGGTTGGGGGGAGGGAAGGGAAGTGGAACACTACATTTTTAGGACAGTGCAACTATTCTGTAAGGTAAGATAATGGTAGATACATACCATTGCATTTAGCAAAACCCACAGAACTGTACAACAAAATGAGTGAACAGTAATGTAAACTGTGGACTCAATAATAATGCATCAATATTGGTTCCTCAGCTATGACAAATGTACCACACCAATGCAAGATGTTAAAAATACGGGAAACTGTTAGTAAGGTAGGAACTATATTAGAACTTTCTGTGTTTTCTGTTCAAGTTTCATGAAAACCTAAAATCTAAGAAGTAAAGTCTATTAATTATTTTTTTAAAACAAGTTTAATAATTTCTGAGGGTAGGTACAATAAAATGATATCATCTTATTTTTATTTATAAATTATCAAAAATTAAAATTCATGATAAATCAATGATAAACTCAATTCTGGGAGTCATATGAAACATACACACATATATTCCTTTTGGCATCTGAATGAGTAAAACTCTTCTAAAAAACAGTGTGGCAATGTATCTCAGGCTTCTTAAAAATATTATTATTCGACATAATAATCACAGTCTTATAAATTTGTATAAGGAAATAATATAAAGAAATGAAAAATAAATATATTACCTATTATTTTAAAAAGTACAATGTATTATTAATAGTGATAATAAAATAAAATTAATGGTTAACATTCACTGAGTTTTTTTGTCTCCTACACTATGGTAATCTCATTACATATATATAAAACCTGAATTTCAAACAATGATGAAATAATTTGACTGTATTATACTGGGTGAAATGTTATATCCATTAAACACAGGTATGGATATTAGGAGGAAATATAGAAAATGCTTATAATATAATGTTAAGTTATATAACTATAAAGCTTTAGATTGTAATACTATCAAAATTCTCCATGATGTAAACAAGAACTTGAAAAACATGAAAAAGTAGAAATATCCCATTTTGTTGGAATATTGAAATTGTGGATATTTATGTTCTTTTTTATTTCCATTATTGGTAAAATTTTGTCCGTGCATTACATAGAACTCTTGGCATTATGGTGTAGCATAATAATAGCATAAAATCTTACAATGTATTTACCATAGGACAGGAACCTCCTTAAATTTAGAAATCTATTCTGCACATCTAACACTATTATTTATCTGATTTTATAGATGAAGAAATGAAAAGGACAGGTATTTTCAATAACTTTCCAAGATTATACAGCTAATGGCAGAGCCAGTACCAATTAAGTAACTTGGGCAATACATGTACAATGAACTCACGTTATCAAATTATCCAATATCCAAGACTTCAAATTATATTATAGTGAATATTTAAAAGTGGAAAGGGTTTTTTTCCACTGGTATATTGAAAAAATAAACCTATCAATACTATTCAATAAGAAGTAAGCTTTAGACTATTCTATAGTAGTTATTTAATCTTTTATTTGTAGAGATTCTCATAATAAAAAGGTGTGGCTCACAGCCTCTTGTAATATTGACGGTAAATTCTCTGAGATAGGTAGAGTAGGAAGCATCACTTTTTGATAAAAACAAAACAAAACTAAACAAACAAAAAAAACTGCCCTGAGGTTCAGGGAAGTCAAATCCTTTTCATGGTCATACCTACAGGAAGTAGGGAGGATGGAATCAGAACCTTTCCTATCACAGTCTGCACTCTGGCTGTTCTGCTTTACAGAGGTATCTCCTGGATTGGCCTTTTGCTCTGTATGCTCCTTTGGGTTTCCTTATCTGAGCAATATTGTGTTTAATTTCCCCAGAGAATTAAGGTCTCTGAATTCTGCTCTAAGAAGTTTTCAGGTGGGAGAAGAGCAGAAATTTAAGAGCATAAGAAGCTTATTTTTCTCTTTCATCACAACAAACACCCAGTAATTCAGGCATAAGAGATGGACAGAATTGTTAGCCTTAAACTCAAAGATGAATACAGTTTTTCCTTTTTCTTCAGAAATGTAGCTCATTAGAAAAACTTGACTTTTTTTTTTAATTACCCAGCACAGATAAAAATTCCTTCTTTCATAGTCTTGTATTTTTCCAGTAGTAACCATAATCTAGTGTCTGAAAAGAGAAAATGGATTCATGTTGCCATGTTGACCAGATGTATTTGTCAAGTCATCAAGTTCCTTTAAAGGTAGTGATATCCTTGAAATCAGTGTCAGTTTTATGACATAATAATTTTATAAACCATATACTCTATGTTAATTCTATTTTAGATGATAAATTTGATTAATTTTTAGCTACACCAACCTTCTTAAGATTACTATTATTTTGTAAATAATTGAATCAATAAATGTTTTAGATATTAATTTTAAAATATCTAATAGAAAGTAATAATTGCTACTTTTTAGTTTTGAGGCCTATTGAATGTTTGGGGTACACTTTAAAAATAATACATTTTAATTCAAAATCAGGTATAGAATATTGAAAGGAACCCCAGCAAATAAAGATCCTGAAACTCAAGTTATATTAGCTTCTTGGTAAATCAACTTTTACTGATATATATTGAATGCTTTTCCAATAGGCTTTATGGAAAATGCTTTTCATGCATTATTTCATTTTTTTTTTCCATATAGTGACCACAACTGATGCATAAGGATGCTGAGGCAGAGAAAATTTAAGATACTCTTAGCAAATGGTGGAGCTAGAATCAAATCTAGAAGCCTTTCCTAGATTCCTGAAAATATTAATTTTTTTTAAGTGATGATAAATAAAAACAGAAAAGCCCTTTACCATTTTGCCCAATAGCTTTATCGTAAACAAAGAACTCTAAGATCTGAGAAGTTAAGTGACTTACCCAAGGTTATGTAGCTGTGTCATAAAGTTAAAACTGAAATTTAAGTGACATGTGACTTTTATCTCAGTTACTTTTCCTCTCAAAATTTCTACTGGATTTTAAAAGACAATGGAAAATCACCAGGACACTCAGACATGTTAACTGTTTTGTTTTAAAATGATTTGCTTTCCAGCAATTCCAAGCTCAGCCATTTTATTTTTCACTCAGATTTTATATATATATCTTTTGATATTTCCAGTCACAGACATCTAGGCCATAGAAAGTCATAATGTCAGATTCCATTTGTGCTTCTGCCCATTTCAATTTTGTTTCTACAAAGCTTTCAATTCTACTTATTTTTATCCTAGCTTTGGAGTTAGTTACTTACTTCACTGTCTGTCTAATTTAGATACTTTCTCTCTTGTCCCACTTGTCCCATATTCAGTGACATATCATTCTAAACTGTTTTGTCAGTCTTGCAAATTTGAATTCAACATCATTCACATTTTGCTTAGTTTTATAGAGATCCTTATGCATATCTTTGACAAGAGAATATCTCACTGATTTGTGGAAATGTGTGCTGTATATGGACAAGCATATAAACACAATCATTATTTCCATGGCTTACTCCAGTCCAGTTTTCCTATCCAAAATGAGTTTTTATGTTATCAGGTAGATTACAATGAAACATGTACCTGACTGTCATTTGTAACTAACTCCTTGAAAAACATTAAAAATACAGTATTAATTTTACTGGGAAACAGAAAAAGTATTTTATGTACTGTGAAACTTGATCCCATACTTTTTCAAATGATCAGAGGAAAAAATGTGATATGAGATATACTAAAATATAGAAAACACATAACAAGAAATTTTACCTCACCAATATGATATAGCCTGAAAGACAACCACATCCCAGGAATTCAGGATTTTTGGTTTAACTGGTTAGGTTTTATTCCAAAAGATATAGATAAAAAGAAGCGGAAAACACTATAATTTTTTGAGGAAATAGTTAATATGTGATAATATTGGATATATTACAGTTTTGTGGTATATAAGCTTTGAAAGTTAGATTGGAATACATGTATTATTGTTCAAAGTGAATATTAAAAATTTGGATCAGATCAGTGGTTTAAAAAAACACACTTTCTTTTAGATAAAATCTAAGAATATCTGATGTTCAAAACAATACACTGAAGCTGCTCCATTTCAAAAGGTGATTGGATATCTGAGAGCCCTGCTTATTCCCACCACTGGCACTCCCCTCCATGGCCTCAGAGTGGGTGTCTGGGGCTCTAGAGGTTCTGCAGAGAATAGTAAGAAAAATTCTGGCTTCAAATGTGTTTTTAAATTTACAGAATTGTAAAAGTCTTTTGACACATTCTTGTCCTTTCAATTCCTATCTCCTCCACTTGTGGAAACAGTTCTCTGGTAAGACATAATAAATCAACAAACACTTTTTAGTAATGGGTCATTGACATTCTGCTATGAATGGAAAGACGTTTTCTGCTCAACATCCGGGTAAATTTTGCTGTGAAGCTTGTGTTAACTGTGGAGGTAAAATTCCCTGACATGCATGACATCATGATTATGAAAGTTTTCACCTGTATTTATTTGGGATGAGATAAACTTGAAAGGAAAGGGATTGAGAGATCAAGAGGACTTTACACTTGCTTGGTGTGGGAGTAAGCAATGTTATCTAGAATTGCTCCTTTCTTCATAGTAAAACTGAAGTGATATGGAAACCCTGGAAGTATACAAAGATTATCAACACTAACACAAATTAGAACATGCATGGATGGCAATCAATAGAGCATCGTGATTCAATTTTCTCATCTGGCATCTTCAAGAAAAAAAAAAAATGAAAGAAAAGCCAGAGAAATGAATCATAGTGAATAATGTGTAAACATATTCTGGTAGTGGCACCAATTATAGTCATTTTGTAACAATAACAGTATTGTTATTAAAACTAATCTATACAAACTTTGGCACTTGGCATGAGGCTATTTATACATAGAAAACTTTCTTTTCAATCCTCATTAGTAGAGGTGATTGAAAGCACTGTGCAGTTACATGGCAAGAAAAGCAGTGTAACAAATATCTAGGTTAACTCTCCTGCTATCTGTAATTATATGGTCCTGAACCTCTTGTCATTCAGCAGAACATTATGGTGACCTATATTATTAATGAATAGTACCAACTAGACATGGGAGCAGAAAGTGGCAAATTCCATAGACTTCCTAGGAAGACATAGGTATGACAGGAGGTACAAAAAAAAAATTACAGAAAAAAGAAGGGCCTGTGAACTTTTTTGGAACCTAGGGGTCTAGGATATACTACCTTATCCCCTTTAAGGTACAAGACAAGTGACTGCACCTTGCATCTCCTGTCACTAAGAAAGAGGCACAGCACTTGGGATTTTATTATACTCTTTCACCTCATTTTTTGGGTGACTTCAACAGTTGTCCAGTTTCAAGTGAGGCCCAGTACACGACAACTCTTAAGAATTTTCAGGCTGTAGGAAAGCTGCTATCTCACTTGGGACTTAAGATTTAATAGATTCAGTCTTGTTAGATGTATCCATGATGAATAACAATGGTCTGTGGAGTGAGGAATGCCACCAAATAGACCCCTGGGGTTCTGAAACAAGGTGATATCCTCCTCAGAAGAGAATTCTTTTCTTTTCTGCAAAGAGCTATTGGTATCCATGTAGAGAATGGTCCCTTGATAATAGTACACTAATTGATGAGGTGGCCATGGCTAGCCATCATGAGCTATGTGCCATTCAATTCCCAGGGCATAATGTTAGGCAGGCACAGTAGGAATCCATTGCATGATGGTAGTGGAACAATCAGAAATGAGCCTGATCAGGTGCAGAAGACATGAAAAAGCAGTTGTCTCATAATCATAAACTGCTCATATTCATAGTTCTCATACCACCAATGTCTTTTGCAACAATGCCACACATACAGCTTCATGGGAAGATCCCAACAATCAACTGATGGAAGAAGAAAGGATATGAGTCTTTACAAAGGGATTGACATGAAATGTGAGAATAAGCTGGACAAAGATATCTGCTACGCTGCTGTCCCTACGTAAGTTTGTCATGAGAATAAAGCTGAAGGTAAATACTTCCAATCACCAGAGCTGCTAGTAGAACATTTGTGTGTTCATATAACATGAAGAGAGATGGAAACTAAGGTACAGATATTCTGTGATGCTGGGGAAATGAAAAATAAACTTGGCTGGTTGATCTAAGGTCTGGCACTTGGGCAAGAATTATGTGAATGAACCTATGGAACTGAACATGCAGATTGTTATGTTTCTCATATAATGCCAATAAGAGGTCATCCAGCACAGAAGAGGCTCTCAAACACCAAATGGACAGGATTACTCAACCTGGGGGTGTTGTCACCTTCTCTCTTCAGCTTAACCTGGAGTGGACATGGACCCACAAACAGAGTGGAAATGGTGGCAGGGTTGGGGTCATGATTGTTGTCAACAGCACAGGTTATCTCACTACAGCTGGTCCAGCTCTTGACATGGTCAATATGCTAGTAGTAGAGGCTGATGCTGGGCTCTTGAGACAACACTATATTTTGGAGAGACCAGCCATGTACTAGTCGTAGTTAGTTAAAATTTCATACTTTCCACTTACAAGGAGAGTTGATTTATTCTTAACAGAATCAACATGTGACCTGGATATTAGTATAAATTCTCTGTCCACAGTGACTTTACCTATGTATTTTGTCAGTGGTGTTCAACATATGAACTTGAAACAAGAGACACATTTATAGGACAGAAGAGGATCAGTGGGCTCAGAACTATAGGATTATTGTAAATAGAGCTGCAATGAACATTGGGGTACATGTGTCCTTTTGAATTATGGTGTTCTCAGGGTATACGCCCAGTAGTGGAATTGCTGGGTCATATAGTAGTTCTATAGAGTCTGTCATACAGAGTGAAGTAAGCCAAAAAGAGAAAAACAAATATCATATGTTAAAGCATATGTGTGGAATATAGAAAAATGGTACAGATGAACCTGTTTGTAGGGCAGAAATAGAGACGTGGAGTGGAAGGGGAGGGGAGGATGAACTGAGAGATTAGGTTTTACATAAATACACTACTGTGTGTAAAGTAGATAGCTAGTGGGAACCTGCTGTATAGCACAGGGAGCTCAGCTCAGTGCTCTGTGATGACCTAGATGGGGGGGAGGGCAAGAGGGGAGGGAGGTCGAAGAGGGAGGGGATATAGGTATGCATATAGCTGATTCACTTCATTGTACAGCAGAAACTAACACAAAATTATAAAGCAATTTTACTCCAATTAAAAAAAAGAAGAACTATAGGATTATATCATATAACACGTATGTCTTAACCTGGAAGTGGCTGGATTTAATAGAGCATTGGAAGGGCCTATACTAAAGGCAAACCTCAGCTGAATCTGCAGCTTGGACAGATCACAATGAAAGGTTAGGATAATGTCAAAATGGACAATGTAGCATAGTATCTCCCTTATAATGAAAACTTACAGGTTTAGGAATAAGGGATGAAATAGAGTGGACTCGTCTTATTATCACTCTCACTATTCACTCGTTTGTGGAATTTGTGCCTCCCATCTCTGCAAATGTATATCTGCTAGATTTGAAGTCCATGTTACAAAGAGTTCAACACTTCTATCAGAGTATCCTCTCAGGTTTCACTGAACTGAAGACTGTATGTACCACCTGTCCACTTTGGACTCCTCCTGCCAACAGGCCAGGTGGCAGAAAAAGAATTTCTCTATTGGCTGTTGTAATCAACCTTGATAACTCTGAGAAGACATAGTTGTGAATACATAATTTAGAAAGTGAGGAATGTTTGCAATACAGAGTTCATTACCTTATCTCCTAGAGCATCTCTGCCCAGTGATAACTGTGAATGGGCAACTGAAGCAACATGCACAAGGCAAATAAGTGCTCATATATCTCATGATGAAGATCTGGGTCATCGTAGTACAATTTAGAATGGGTGTTGAAGGAGATTGATGATGAATATTAAATATTTTCCTAGGACCAGCTGCAGAAGCAGTGACAGTAGTGGGTTTAGCTAACCCTCTCTAAATTTTTAAGGCAATTATAAGCGATCATATCTTGAAGTTTAGACTCCCTCTGAGGTCAAATCAAAGCTTAAGAAAGAATTGCATTACAGCTATTGTAGCAGGAGCCACACCAACTTCAGCACTCAGGTCAGATACCATGAGAAAACAGAAGCTTTGGCTTTCCCAGATGTAAGCCACATCCTGATTGTGTGGTTGAGTAAATGTTCTGTTGGGTGATCTTTGATCAATGAAAGGGAAAATGAAGAAGTTAGCATATAAATTGGTTGCTTTTTCTTCCCCACATAGACTGTTTTGAGATGCAGGAAATGTATTTACCTTATCTGAAGATATACAGTATGATTGAGTGACCAGCTGTGTTTTCTGTGACCATAAAGTCAGTTTGATAAGAAACAACCTTTGATTTTCTTTCTCCCTTCCCTTTCTCATGTTCCTTCTTCCCTCATTCTGGGTCTTTTGAGATTGCTTGCCTTAAATAAGTATAATATGTCAACTTTGTCTCAGCATCTGTTTTCTAAGAACCCTGGGTTAAATGTGGAGTTACAGTCAAAGAGGAAGAGTCCTCTTTGACACAGCTTTTTACTTCCCAGTGTGATTGGCTGCTCCAGGTAAAGGCAGAAGGTACAAAACTGTGGTTCTCCATCCCAATGCTCAGTATCTAATGTTGAGTCTATCTTACACAGCAACATTATCCTTCTGATTTTCTCTCAAAAATTCCTCTTTACTATCTTATACTAACAAGTTAACCTGTCTGTTATCAATTCACATACAGGTCTCAAGTAAAGTTGTTGACCTGGCACAATTTTTCCCAATTGTACACCTGGGCCCAAACATATGAAAGACATGTTTCATGAAATAGAACATGACTGTTAAGGAAACAGTTGTGTTTTTGCATGAGAAATAAATGTTGTTAAATACCTTGAAACTTGTTTTAAAAGTTTAGCATATAGGGTCATGGACTAAACTAAGTGGTTTCCTTGCAAAAGGTTTGCACAACCATTTTAATGCTTGGTTCTTCCTAAAAGATCCAGATCTGAAAATGTTAATAAAAACTTGCATCTCCAATTTCAAGTTAGTTCCACCTTTATCATTCCAAAACTCACTTCGAGTCCTTTAAGAAAGGGAAAGAACGTGACGATAGGTAAAGGAAAATGACAAGACATCTGGAGGTTCTCCTACCAGTGCTGAATGCATGACAGTGACATTCTTGTTCTTTCAGATCAGGTCACTATGGTAACCAACTGAGAAGGACTATATCACTGCCAGACTGCCTCACTCTCTCTAAAAGCTGGGAGGTGTTTATATTTCTTTATAAAAAACTTCCTTTAAAATTTATGTGAGATGAGTAACTGGAGCCTTATCTAACTTAATTCTGTCTATTTGTAGTCAAATTTTAATTAGCCTTGTCCTAGGAGTCCAATATTCTGGGACACAAGACATGAATGTTCTTTCAAATGGAACTACATATTTATAAAAGTAATAAGCTCACTAAGTTTTCTAGACAATAAAAACTATGCTTTTGGGCTTCCCTGGTGGCGCAGTGGTTGGGAGTCCGCCTGCCGATGCAGGGGACATGGGTTCGTGCCCCAGTCCGGGAGGATCCCACATGCTGCAGAGCGGCTGGGTCCGTGAGCCATGGCCGCTGGGCCTGCGCGTCCGGAGCCTGTGCTCCGCAACGGGAGAGGCCGCAGCAGTGAGAGGCCCGTATACCGCAAAAAAAAAAAACCATGCTTTTGAAAATATACATATATATGTGTATATGTGAATAATACATGCAACTAAGTATAAATATATGTTTAATATATATTTAAGTAAATATTTAAATATACAAATAAATGTATAAATAAGTATATATGTGTGCTAGTATATGTGGGTACACCTGTGTGTAAGGAATGAGGGAATGAATGTCAACACAGGGAATGTTAACATTCCAACAAATTACAATCTTTCCCATAGTTTCCAATAATGCATCCTATACATACTGTACATAGACATAGAAACACAGATATGCACCCAAGTTGACACTGACTGGTTATAAATTCCTAGGGTTGGACATCTGCCCTGTCTTTGTAATCTGAATAATGGGCCCTAACACCTGGAGCAAAGAATTATGAAGGCAGTATCTTAACAGATATTGTATAATACATACCAAGTTCTATTTTTGTAGACTTCCTCATTTTAACTTCCTATATCTATATTAGCTTATGAACGGAAAAATCAATGGTTAAGAAGACGTTTGGAAAATAGTAGCCATTCAATATAAAACAATATTGAAATTGAATTTCTATACAAAAACACAAATGTCATATTTTGTCTTATGCCTAACATATAGTTTATAGCTAACTTCACTGCTGTCTCTTTGCTTCCTACAGTGAGTGCTGAAAAGACTGTATTATCTTCTAGGGAGACCACATAAATATGTAGCTAGTATCTTTTCAAATGTCTGTCTTTCATTTTTTCAAAGATGTTAAAACTGATCCAAATAAAGAGGCAGCAGCTACCACATTTAGAAACTGTAGGTTTGGACATTAATTTACTATGAGTAGTGCACCCTGGAGACTAGACACAAGGCATTAGAGAACTGGGCAATAAAAGCAGAAAAGGAGATTCTTCAGCAAGAATAAAGTGTTTGAATAAAAAAGTATGGCTCTAAGTTATATTTTTTACCCACTTCCTATGTGATTAGTGTATATCTCACTCTACTACCCCCACCCATTTGGCTGTAGATTTTATGAATATATAAATTAAGTAATACTATTTCATTGATCCAGATAAAAGTAGTTAGCATTACTGTCCTTATATACAAAATAAAAGGAAAAGGAAAAATTTTTACACTTCTAACACTTATTTATCTTAAAACTGAAAGTTTGTACCTTTTGACCACTTTCATCCTATTCCTCTGGTAAACATAAATCTGATCTCATTTTCTATGAGTTTGTTTTTTTGCTTGTTTGTTTTCTGAAATATAACTGACATACATCACTGCATTAGTTCCTGGTGCACAACATAGTGATTTGATATACAATACAAAATGATTATGTCACATTATTGAAAATTTAAAATAGTAAAATAGCTACCATTTATTGATCATTTCGTATGCACCCACATTGACTTACATGTGTTATCTGTAATTCTCTTCAGAGTAGATATTACTGTTCAAATTTTATGAAAGAGGATTTAATCATAAAAGATTAAATCCTTTCCACATACTCACAGCTAGTAAGTGGTAAAGTCAAGATCTAAACCTATAGGTTTCCAACTCCAAATGTCATGTCTGTTAGAATTCCATTCTAACCTAACCATTTCTATAAGACTTTTCTATGTCCATAAAAAATCTTTTACCATGTGTGTACAAGATTTCTTAATGTTTGGTTACAATCTTTTGGTTTTTTTTGGAAGAAAGGGAAAAAGAGCAAGTGTGAGCCTCTATATGGGGAAATAATCAGACTTTAAAAATGATTACTTCATGCTAAATAAATAAAAGTATTCATTATCAAACATTATTTCCCTAGGAATATATTGCTTTGAGTAACAGAGATAAAGTTGTATGAGACTAGATCACTGGCATATTTTACATTCTAATATTTGTTAACCTTTGTTTTCCTAGGTGAGCTAAAACAGCTGAGACAATAATAGTTACAACTTCCTTCATGACAATGGTCCAGTGAAGAGCAAGCTGCTCTGTTTATGCTTGGGAGGAACAAGTGGAGAAGAGCCTCTGCTTTTTGCAGACGGTGGAGGAGAGAGAGTACTATCAAAGGACTGAGATACAGCTTGGTGCATCCTTTCCCTGATGCCTTATTTTTTATCTGCACACATCTTGGCAGAACCATAAGCATGATCCAAAATTCCTATATTTCAAGGGGAATCACTAGTATAGAGATAGCTGTTAACCCCTTTTACATGCACAGATAGTATCCAAGGGCTGCACTGTAAACAGGATTGGGAGAAGTGAACGAGAATAGTTGGTAAACATTTTTTTGTGTCTACTATACACAATTAACAAATGTATCTTCTTTATGGAAGGGGTTGATTTGATTGCTCAATTTTCAATAAAAATTTGTCTTAAACTCAGAAATCTATCTTTAAATTTCTTCAATTAGAAGTTATTCTACAATATATGGGGCATTTATCATTTGGTGGTCTGCTATTTTTGTGTAATGTTTTCTGTGTTGCTACTGTGTTCACAATCATAATTTTAATGGCTCCATACAATTAAGATTATATCTATATAATTACCTTAATGAAAAATATTTAATTGCTGCTGTTGTTTACCTTTTTTAGCCACCTCTAATTATTCTTTTTATGGAAATCAGATAAGACATTCATTTTTTTCCTTGTGCCAGTTAATACCCTTAGAGAGATTCAGAGAAGAAGGAATATTGGCTATGTGCATACCATTTAAAGGTGTTCAAAAGATAGTATGCCACAAGGGGAGAGGCATTTTGTCCCCTTGATGGACACTTTTCTACATATAATTTTGGAAATATGTACCATATTCTATCATACTTTTCTTGGCATGAATGAGAGCACAATAAAATCTTTTTTTCTGAAAAACTGTAATTAAAAACAAAATTTTGCCCTGTTTTATCAAGCTACAAAAATAGTTCACTAGGGGCTTCCCTGGTTGCGCAGTGGTTGAGAGTCTGCCTGCCAATTCAGGGGACGCGGGTTCGTGCCCCGGTCCGGGAAGATCCCACGTGCCGTGGAGTGGCTGGGCCAGTGAGCCATGGCCATTGAGCCTGAGTGTCCAGAGCCTGTGCTCTGCAACGGGAGAGGCCACAACAGTGAAATCACTAGGATTGTCAGCACAAAAATTTAGGATTAATTTTATATTTTGCTTAGCTTTCTGTTGTCATATTTTAAAAGCTATGTCTTCAGTATGGAAACTATGGAAATTTTACAGATAATGATATTCTGAAAGCAAAGCACAAATCCTATTTTTTTTCAAGTATTTCTGACAAAAGTTATTTTTGATGTAATTCATGTGATTGTTTTTATCCTTGACTATGCAACTGTATGCTTGGATCATAATTGAAATTGGATTCATTCAGGGCTTTGTTTATTTTGTTGGTTGTATATTACGTGGCATTACAAACGATGATGGATCCCAAATCTATGTAGTGCTTATTACTAATATTCACACAAAACAGAAATCCCTAATTTCATATATTTTTATATTTGTAGTTGCTTAACCCAGATTATCTTGAATCCGATAAGGAGCTACATTAGCAATTTATATACCTAAAAGCAATTTTGTATACTTAAATATTAAAAGACACATAAAAGCATTTCATATTTGCATCTTAAAAATGTATTTCAGGGTTTCCCTGGTGGTGCAGTGGTTGAGAGTCCGCCTGCCGATGCGGGGCACGTGGGTTCGTGCCCCGGTCCGGGGGGATCCCACATGTCGTGGAGTGGCTAGGCCCGTGGGCCATGGCCGCTGAGCCAGTGCGTCCGGAGCCTGTGCTCCGCAACAGGAGAGGCCACAGCAGTGAGAGGACCACGTACCGCAAAAAAAAAAAAATGTATTTCAATGTTTAACTATTTTATTTTACGTACTATTTTTTCCAGCTTTATTGGGATACAATTGACATATAACATTGTGTAATTTTAAGGTGTACAGCATGACAGTTTGATAGATGCATATACTGCAAAATGATCAACACAATAAGACTAGGTAACATATTCATTACCTCATATAATTACTTTTTTTTTATGGTGAGAGCACTTAAGATTTACTCTCTTAGCAACTTTGAAGTGTATAATACAGTGTTGTTAACTATAGTCACCATGCTGAATATCAGATGTCCAAAACCTATTCATCTTATAACTGGAAGTTTGCCCCCTTTGACTAACATTCTCCCATTTCCCCCATCCTCCAGCCCCTGATAACCACCATTCTACCCTGTTTCTATCAGTTTGGCTTTTTTTTACAGATTCCACATAAAAATGAGATCATGCAGTATTTGCCTTTCTCTGTCTGACTTATTTCACTTAGCATAGTTGTTTGGCTATGTTTATTTACACAATATGCTGTAGTACAAATAAAAAATCAATGTACTAGCAACTAAAATTAATCAATTTTATATGAGTACTTTTCTCAGGTCAGAAGCAAGAGCAAGTTAAGTTACCAAAGTACAGGACATTTTACCTATTATTTTGCTTATAGAACTTAGATGACTAACATATGCAAATAATATTTGTAAAAATTAATACATTGGTTAAATTGCAGAATCACTGACAACTCACAAAATGTTGACTGATAGCAAGAATCAACATATATTTTTATTTCTTACTTTCCAATAAATTTAGAGACTGTATATGATATATGACACCAATTATGGTGTCATATTTCTGTACTTGAATCTATACACAGCTATGTTTTATATTTATGAAAATTTCCTGAATTACATTACTGAAACTAAGTTCCTATATATAAAAATATTACAGTTTGCAGGTTTCTGTAACCTTTGTGTCTATGTGAAGTTGCATACCTGGAATGATACTAGACAGGAGATGGAAAGCGATAATGTTGGCCAGGATGTCATGCTTGCAATACTTGGTGGCATCTCCCACAAATCAAGATTTGGAGATTACGTGTCACTCTTGATACACTGAGACCTTATGGTAGTCGAAGTTCCATGAAATTTAAAAGAAGTCATCCATGTAATGACACTATCTCGGTGTTATTAATATTATACATTTTAGGATGAAATTTTCCACTCAAGCATTGTGAACCAGAATCTACCTGGTGCCACTGTGACCTCTATCAGACATATCTGGTGCAAAGTTAGGTATAAGCTTCTAAGATTATTCACTTGTTTATTTTTCCCATGGGAAAGAACAAGACAGTGAATCCTGCTGATACTTGCCAAGAAGCCTTCCTCCATCACAATTTTTCTAAGAAGTAGGGGATTTCAGATGGATAATAAAATGGAACAAAAACTATGAATTCCTTGAAGTTGCAATGCTGAAAACAGTTTGTTCCATGTTTATATAGTCTTGCTTTGATTAGAGTTCAGCAGGGTCTTGCCCTCAATGATCAACAGAGTGACGCTTAGTTATAGTTTGTCTGGAATAGCCAGGGTAGTTCTGTCCTATTTTCTAAGCATAATTATTAAGTCTTGCCTTCACTCTTACATACTACACTGGATGATAAGTTATATAATCACACTACTTAGAAGACCATCTTGAAATTTCTTCTTCCTATTCCATGGCCCGATATGAAGGTCTCTAGTTCCCTGCCTAAGGGAATTCTAGTCTACTCTTTCGTGAGTACTCTGAAAATTTAAGGCAGTGCTTAAGTTTTAGGAGCTTCTTTCATATGGAGGAATCTAATTTTAATACCTCAATAACACGGTAGAGTAGAAAGAAACCTTGGTCATTACAATGGGAGATAACCTACGTTTACATTTCAGTTTTTATACTAGTAATGCTATTGTTTTGTCTTACAAAAGGTTTTAATTTCCTTACAAATATATAATTCATTATAACCTTAATTTTCTTATTACACTGTATTTTTTAAGAAGGCAGGTGTTTTTCTCAAATTTCTAGTTTTGTGCTATGTATCTCAGTTCTGGAAACAATACTTTCATATGTTTGATGCTCAATAAGTATTTGTTAAATGAAGAGAAGTAAGGGATGACTTTGGGCTATCAGTTTCCATAGCAATGAGAAGTAAATGTGATAACATGTGTAAGTTTGGGGGGATGTACTAGGCTGTAAATAACTGTAAGTCCTCCTCCTAAAGCATTTGCCAGTACTGTTTAATATTTTTTAGTAAAAAAAACAACCAAAACTTGTTTGGCCTTTGTGATATACATTTTGTTAAATTTATCTATTCCTTTTTATTACATCATTCACTTTTATTATTTCACCTAAGTTATTTAATCTTTAAAAATGCTTAATTTGGGGCCATTAAAATATGGAAAGAGAAACTGAGTCTCCCAAAACTGCATTCCCTTGCTGAGTCTATGATTAACCTCTCTATCCAAAATTTTATTCCTTTTCTTGTCCTGACCCTCTCCCCCATGGAATTGCCAGGTATCAAAGAAAAGGGGGAATGAAAACCGAGTAGGAATTTGCAGGGCCCACCTGGGTACAAAAACCCCTTTGTGTCCCCCAATTTCTTGTTTGTAGAAGAAGGCTTTAGTCTCCTAGGTCTTCCCTGAGTTCCAAAAAGAAAACTCAAACAGTCACTAATTGGAGAAGTGATGGAATGCAGAAACAAAGGAAAAGCAGTTAAGCTTGAACAATAGTTCAGTGATAAAACAAAGTTCTAGCTCCTCCTCAAGGGATATACATAACAATCTGATGCATATCTTTGAGTTGTTCTGAAGAAACTAAGAACCACCCACCCCCAGGTGGAAGCTGGTGACTACATGCTGACCACAAGCACGTGGACCCCAGACTGGTTGGAACCAAAATGTTGATGATTAAGATTTCCAAAACATCACCCTGTTACCTCACCAGCAACCAGTCAGAAAAGTCCATGAGCTGCAACCCTCAACCCAAATGTTGCCTCTAAAACTCTTCCCTGAAAGTCATCAGAGAGCTCCAGTCTTTTGAGCATGAGCTGCTTGTTCTCCTTGCTTAGTGCCCTGCAGTAAACGCTATACTTTTCTTCACCATCACTGGTGTCAGTAGATTGGCTTTGCCATACAGTGGGCAAGCAGACCCAAGTTCTGTTCAATAACAAGACTACAGATAACTCTATGTTTTAAGAAAAGAATACATCTATGAGATGCTTTTGGCATTGCAAATAGATGCTCAAAATAATCCAGATGATATATTGTACTAAAATATTGCCTCTTAGACGAATTTTTCAGTCTTACATTTACCTTATATATAAAAAAAAAAGTCAGAAATTCAGATTAACGTTGGAAATTTTGCTCCCCACAACATTGGCGAGGCCAGTTACCAAAAAGTAGTTCAGGATTGTAATTTATAAAGTGATTTTTAGTCTCCAGGGCCATAAATTCATGAAAACATTTTGGATTCTTTATTATACTGATTTCTGCCATTGCTTCATCTCCCAGCTGGCCTGTTGCACTACCACTGAAGAGCTTTGTGGTATAAAGTGCTTCTGAGGGTATTTTCATGAGTAAAAACTTTCTGAATGGTAAATGGTATTGGAAACAAATCAATAGACAAATAACAAACTAGAAAAAACATTGAACGCACACAATAAATTACATTTTTTAAAATTTTTAGAAAGAATACAACTCATTCTAAAAAAATAAGTTAAAAAAAAGCAACAACAAAACAAACACAACATACCCAATAGAAGAATAAGCAAAGTAGAGAAACAAGAAGAACTGAAGTGCTACAGCCTGTGGAATGAAAACAACATTCACAGAAAGATAGACAAAATGAAAAGGCAGAGGACTATGTACCAGATGAAGGAACAAGATAAAACCTGAGAAAAACAACTAAATGAAGTGGAGATAGGCAACCTTACAGAAAAAGAATTCAGAATAATGATAGTGAAGATGATCCAGGACCTTGGAAAAAGAATGGAGGCAAAGATTGAGAAGATGCAAGAAACGTTTAACAAAGACCTAGAAGAATTAAAGAAAAAACACCTAAAAGATTTAAAGAACAAACAAACAGATGAACAATACAGTAACTGATATGAAAAATACACTAGAAAGAATCAATATCAGAATAACTGAGAGAGAAGATGGATAACTGACCTGGAAGACAGAATGGCGGAATTCACTGCTGCAGAACAGAGTAATGAAAAAAGAATGAAAAGAAATGAAGACAGCCTAAGAGACTTTTGGGACAACATTAAACGCAACAACATTCACATCATAGGGGTCCCAGAAGGAGAAAGGAGACAGAAAGAACCCAAGAAAATATTTGAAGATATTATAGTCGAAAACTTCCCTAACATGGGAAATGAAATAGCCACTCAAGTCCAGGAAATGCAGAGAGTCCCAGGCAGGACAAACCCAAGGAGAAATATGTCGAGACATGTAGTAATCAAATTGACAAAAATGAAAGACAAAGAAAAATTATTGAAAGCAGCAAGGGAAAAATGACAGATAACATACAAGGGAACTCCCATAAAGCTAACAGTTGATTTCTCAGCAGAAACTCTATAAGCCAGAAGGGAGTGGCATGATATATTTAAAGTGATGGAAGGGAAGAACCTACAACCAAGATTACCCGGCAAGGATCTCATTCATATTTGACAGAGAAATCAAAAGCTTTACAGACAAGCAAAAGCTAAGAGAATTCAGTACCAAACCAGCTCTACAACAAATGCTAAAGGTATCTCTCTAAGAGAGAAACACAAGAGAAGAAAAAGACCTACCAAATCAAATCCAAAACAGTTGAGAAAATGGTAATAAGAACATACATATTGATAATTACCTTAAACGTGAATGGATTAAATGCTCCAACTAAAAGACACAGGCTCACTGAATGGATAAAAAAACAAGACCCATATATACGCTGTCTAAAAGAGACACACTTCAGACCTAGGGACACATACAGCCTGAAAGTGAGGGGATGGAAAAAGATATTCCATGCAAATGGAAATCGAAAGCAAGCTGGAGTAGCAATACTCATACCAGATAAAATAGACTTTAAAATAAAGAACGTTATATGATATAAGGAAGGACACTACACAATGATCAAGGCATCAATCCAAGGAGAAGATATAACAATTATAAATATATATGAACACAACATAGGAGCACCTCAATACATAAGGCAAATAGGCAAATGCTAACAGCCATAAAAGAAGAAATCAACAGTAACACAATAATAGTGGGGGACTTTAACACCTCACTTACACCAATGGACAGATCATCCAGAGAGAAAATTAAGAAGAAAACACAAGCTTTAAATGACACAATAGACCAGGTAGATTTAATTGATATTTATGGGACATTCCATCCGAAAACAGCAGATTACACTTTCTTCTCAAGTGCACACAGAACGTTTTCCAGGATAGATCACATTTTGTGTCACAAATAAAGCCTTGATAAATATAAGAAAATTTAAATCATATAAAGCATCTTTTCCAACCACAACCCTAGGAGATTAGAAGTCAATTACAGGGAAAACAGCCCATAAAAACCACAAAGACAAGGAGACTAAACAATACGATACTAAATAACCAAGAGATCAATGAGGAAATCAAAAAATGCCTAGAGACAAATGACAATGAAAACATGATGACCCAAAACCTATGAGATGCAGTGAAAGCAGTTCTAAGAGGGAAGTATATAGCAATACAATCCCACCTAAAGAAACAAGAAAAATCTCAAATAAGCAATCGAACTTTATACCTAAAGTAACTAGTGAAAGAAGAACAAACAAACCCAAAGTTAGTAGAAGGAAAGAAATCATAAAGATCACATCAGAAATAAATGAAATAGAAACAAAGAAAACAATAGCAAAGATCAATAAAACTAAAAGCTTGTTCTTTGAGAAGATAAACAAAATTGATGAACCTTTAGCCAGACTCATCAAGAAAAAGAGGGAGAGGACTCAAATCAATAAAATTAGAAATGAAAAAGGAAAAGTTACAATGGACACCGCAGAAATACAAAGCATCATAAGAGACTACTACAAGCAACTCTATACCAATAAAATGGATAACCTGGAAGAAATGAACAAATTATTAGAAAGTTATAACCTTCCAAGACTGAACCAGGAAGAAACAGAAAATATGAACAGACCAATCAGAAGTAATGAAATTGAAACTGTGATTAAAAGTCTTCCAACAAACAGAAGTCCAGGACCAGATGGCTTCACAGGTGAATTCTATCAAACATTTAGAGAAGACCTAACACCCATCCATCTCAAACTCTTCCAAAAAACTGCAGAGGAAGGAACACACTCAAACTCATTCTATGAGGCCAGCATCACCCTGATACCAAAACCAGACAGAGATACTATAAAAAAAGAGAAAATTACAGACCAATATCACTGATGAATATAGATGCAAAAATCTTCAACAAAATACTAGCAAACAGAATCCAACAACACATAAAAAGGATCATACACCATGAACAAGTGGGATTTATCCCAGGGATGCAAGGATTCTTCAATATATGCAAATCAACCAGTGTGATACACCATATTAACAAATTGAAGAATAAAAACCATATGATCATCTCAATAGATGCAGAAAAAGCTTTTGATGAAATTAAACACATATTTATGATAAAAACTCTCCAGAAAGTGGACATAGACATATACCCAGAGAAAACCATAATTCAAAAAAGACATGTACCCCAATGTTCATTGCAGCACTATTTACAATAGTCAGGTCATGGAAGCAACCTAAATGCCCATCGACAGACAAATGGATAAAGAAGATGTGGTACCTATATACAATGGAATATTACTCAACCATAAAAAGGAATGAAATTGGGTCATTTGTAGAGATGTGGATGGACCTAGAGCCTGTCATATGGAGTGAAGTAAGTCAGAAAGAGAAAAACAAATATCATATATTAATGCATATATGTGAAATCTAGAAAAATGACAGAGATGAACCAGTTTGCAAGGCAGAAATCGGGACACAGATGTAGAGAACAAATGTATGGACACCAAGGGGGGAAAGCGGGGGTGGGGGTGGGGGTGGTGGCCGTGGGATGAAATGGGGGATTGGGATTGACATGTATACACTAATATGTATAAAAAAGATAACTAATAAAATGTGCTGTATAAAAAATTAATAAATAAAATTAAAAACAAAAAAGAATAGGCAAAGTATATGAATAGATAATTTACACAAAAAAGAAATTAAGACTCTCTAGTAAACATACGAACAGATGGTCAATTCTGTGAATAACTAAAGAAATACAAATGAAAACAAGAAATATTTATAATTTTTACCAATATAGTTTAAAATACATGAAAATGTTACTTATACCAAATGTTTAGGGTATAGGGAAATGTGGGTAAATTAAACACACTCCTGTACTTCTGATGGTAATCCAACTTTGCACAGCTTTTTGATGATGATTTGCAATGATTAAAGTAGGGGACCAGTAAATAAAATAAAATTCAAAAATTCCAAAAAGAAACTAAATAAAATAAAATAAAGTAGGAACAACTTGACCTAACATTCCAATCTTTCTGACTTGCCTTAAAGAATCACTTACATATGTGCACAAGGCAGCTTATGAAAAATTCTCATTTTAACATTGTGTATATTACCTATGAATTGGAAACATATTAGGTATTAATCACTAGGTACTTGATAAAATACAATGAAACACCAAATATCCACCTAAAAGCATAGGATAGTTGTGTATGCATTGATATGGAAATATCTCCAACCTATATTAATGGAAAATGCATGATGTTGATGTATACTATATCCCAGAGTTTTTCACAACAGTTTTCTAATGTATCCCCATGACATCCCTATGAGTTAGGTAGTGAAACGGAGCAGGACCCTTTGGTCCTTGCCCCCCCATGTCCTCAGCCTGCCTTTTGTCTGTGGAAAAACTTTAGCCAAAGAATAAATTTAATCAGAGAAGTGAGAAAATGCAGAAACAAAGGAAAATAGTCAAAGGAAACCAAATAATAATAGTCATTAAGCATAGTCAGGGCCTTTAGTTCCTCCTTAAGGGCTACAGATAATATTCTGAGCCATATCCTGTGAGCTGTCTTATAGATACTGAAACCCCTGCCAGGTGGAAGAAGTTAACTACATGATGACCAGGTTGTAGCCATGACATAAGCTGCCACATTTCCGAGAATTGGCCTCAAAGAAATGGAAACAAACTGACCCTGGAACTGAAGATTAACTACCTAAAACAATCAAGATGACACTGGTCAGACCACCAATGACCAGTTTCAAGGTGACTGTCAGAGCTGACTGTACTGTTTCTAAACACAGCCCCCTACCTCTGCCTATAAAACTCTTTCTCCTGATTGTCAGTTGGGGGTGGTGGCATGGGGAGAGTTGGCCTTTGGACAGGTGTCCATCCTGCCACCCCCCCCAATCCCCCCCCACCACCAGTTGTTGGCATCCAAAATACAGCAAATTTTCCTTTCCACCAACCTAGCCTCTTTATTGGCTTTTGAGCAACGAACAGCCAGACCCCACTTTCGGTTACAGTAGTAGTATTTTTTTCATTTTAAATAAGAAGAAACTAAAGCTTTTTTTTTTGGTGTGGGGAGACCTTACTCAAGATCACAGACATGAAGAGTGTGGAGCAACTGATTTGATTCCAGATGATGTATATTCAGTCATTATAATGTACTTTCTTAAAGTATATGTTTCTGTACCCTAGTCTGTTCCATAAATTGAATTCTACTTCTAAGTGCTGACATTACACCGTCATAACTATTATACAAAGAATTTTGATGCATGATTCACTTTACATTTAATGTTCCACACGAGTTTTAGAATAAGAAATCAATTGAAATTTTAATGGATTGCTGTAAATGTGTAGATTAGTATTTGGAGACTTATTTATATACTTTTGAGTCTTTCTGTATTGATATGGTTCCATTTATTCAGATCTTTCTCATTGATGTCCTTCTTCCTCTTTTTTGTTGATATGGATCTTTAACATTTACTGTAAAGTTGATGTCTTATTATTTTATATTTATGATTTTATTCTATTATAATTTCCCTTCTGTTATAGCAAACGTATATTTTAAAATTTTATTGCTATTTTACTTATTTGAGTGCACCTACAGTAATTATAAATGTTTTCCTATGATCACTGATCACTTCCATATCTCCCAGATCTCTTTTTCAATATAAGGTCTTCAGCTGCAAATTCTCCTACCATGAGCATTTTCAGAGCTCAACTCCAAAAGTTGGAGAGGCATTGCTTATATTCTCACTACTGTAAAATTTTCCTGAAAGGAGCTGGGTTTTTTTTTTTGGGGGGGTGATGTGTTTCACCTTTATTGATGTATACTTGACAAATAGAAATTGTATATATTTAAGATGTACAACTTGATGTTTTGATATATGTATACACTGTAAAGTAATTGCTACAATCAAGCTAATTAGTATATCCATCATCACGTCACATAGTTTTCATTTTGTTTTTTTCTTTGTGGGGAGAACTCTTAAGATGATCCTCCTTTGCAAATTTCAAGTATACAATACAGAATTGTTAACTATAGTCACATTGCTGTACGTTAGATCTCAAGAACTTATTATGTTGCATAACTGGAACTTTATACTCCTTGACCAACATCTCCCAATTTCCCTTTCCCCCAGTCCCTGGCAATCACCTGTCTATTCCCTGTTTCTATGAGTTTGACTATCATTGATTCCACATGTAAGTGAGATCATGCAGTAGTTGTCTTTCTATGTGCGGCTTATTCCACTTAGCATATTATACTCCAATTTCATCCATGTTGTCACAAATGGCAGTATTTCTTCTTTTTTTTTTAAGTCGAATAATATTCCATTATTTATTTAACACTTTTTCTTTATTCATTAACCTGCTGATGGACATTTAGGGGGTTTCAAATTTTGGCTATTGTGGATAATGCTGCAATGAACATAGGAATGAAGATATCTCCTTGAAATCCTGATTTCATTTCCTTTGGAGATATACCCAGAAGTAGGATTAATGGATCATAAGGTAGCTCTAGTTTAATTTTTTGAAGAATGTCCATTTTTTTCCATAATAGCTGTACCAATTAAAATTTCATCTACCTGTGTAAGAGTTACCTTTTCACCCCATCCTCACTTACACTTATTATTTTTTGTCTTTTTGATAACAGACATTCTAAAAGAAGTTAGGTGATAACACATTGTGGTTTTGATTTGCATTTCCCTGATATTATTGCTGTTAAACTTTTTTTCATATATCTATTGGGTGTTTGCATGTCTTCTTTGGGGGAATTTGTATGTCTTTTCATATACTTGTTGGCTACTTGTATGTCTTTATTTTGAGAAATGTCTATTCAGGTCCTTTGCCCATTTTTAAAAGCCAGATTATTTATTGTTTTGCTTATATATTTTAGATATTAAGTTCTTTTCAGATATATGGTTTGCAAATGTTTTCTCCTATTCTGTAGGAGGAAATGGATTACCATGTAGATTATTTCCTTTGCTGTGCAGAAGATTTTTAGTGAGATAGCATGACCTAACATGTGATCCATCCTGTGGAATGTTCCATGTGCACTTGAGAAGAATGTGTATTTTTCTGTTGCTGATTGGAAAGTTCTATGCATGTCTTTTAAGTTTATTTGATCTATACTGTTCAGATCAGCTATTTATTGACTTTCCATTTGGATGTTTTATGTATTATTGGAAGTGAGATATTGAAGTCTCCTAGTATTATCATATTGCTGTCAATTTCTCCCTTCAGAGCTAATATTTGCTTTATATATTTAGGTGCTCTGATGTTGAGTGTTATATATTTATAATTTTTATATCTTCTTTAATTGACCATTTTATCATTATATTATGTACTTTTTGTCTCTTGTGACAGTTTTTGACTTAAAGTCTATTTTTCCTAAGTATTGCCACCTCTGCTCTGTTCTGGTTACCATTTGCATGGAATATCTTTCTCCATCCCTTTACTTTCAGCCTACGTGTGTCATTAAATCTAAGTTGCGTTTCTTGTAGGCAGCATATTTCTGGATCTTGTTTTTGTTTATTTGTTTGCTTTTTATCCACTCAACCACACTATGCGTTTTCATTGGAGAGATTAATCCATTCACATTTAATTATCCACAGATGAGGACTTATTACTGCCATTTTGTTAATTGTTTTCTGTTTCCCATTTCCTGGGAACTTGAGAGAAATACAAATTTTCAGTTAGCAAGCCAGACTTACTGAATCAGAATAGGTGGTTTGTGAGGCCTTGGCATTTATTTTTTAACAAGCACTCCCAGGTGATTCCTATGCACATGGCAGTTTGAGAATTATTGCATTTATCTCTAATTATTCTAACTTAATATACCATGCTGCTTCACTTGGTGACTGATTTAATTCACATTTGCTCTCTCTGCTTACAGTTTCTCTCCTACTTATGTCCTCTTTTATTCTCCCCTAAAGTCCTCTAGGTTAAAGGCTACTCATCTTTTAAGATGCAGATCTTGCTATACTTCTATTAGGGAGCTTTTCTGGTCTCTCCCAGGTAGAATCTGGCAATTCTTACTTTTCAGACGTTTTCTGCATAATTGCATAAGTGTCTCATAAAACTACTAAACTTTAATGTACCATTTGTTCATTTACTTTTCTTAAAAGACATAGCCTCATTCTTTATGGTAGCTTTATTGTTTGCTATAGTGCCAGAGAAGTTTTAGATGCTGAGTAAATGTTACTTGACCTAATTAATAGGAAAAAAATTATTTCATAAACTGGTAAATTTTGCTAAGTTGTGACCTCATGGAATAATAATATGACAGGCAGTAAATCAGCTTATTTTTTTCTTTCTATTCAGTACTCCAATCATCCAAAAAGAAATTGGACCAAAATATATTCAAGGTTATGAGATAATCTCTGAAGTGTGGCAATTTGTGGCATCATGGTAGGACAGCTACAATGGTAAGTGGAATTACAATTAAATATGGAACATGATTTTTAATAGACAGATATTTAAGGTTCACTCAAGTATCCATGTGAGTCCACAAAGCAGCTCATGCCCATCTGCTGTCTTCTTTATTCAATCGTTATCAATGGATGCCAAGGAGGAGTTACTACTTCTGTATGAATCTTAGCACAAAGGCTTTAGATAATTAAAAATGATAGAATTGGGACAGACTGCTAAACATAAACAGAAGGTTAAAAAGACATCTGGCATAATTAACAGTGAATAAACCAGGTTTAACTAACCTGAATACAAAGCACATTGAAACACCATGAAAAACTGAAAAACTTCAGTTGAAAGATAATTCTTCTGATATATAACAAAATATTTCTTTTCAATTGAATTTTTATTAATTGGGACATTTCCATAAAATGGGATATTTGATTTTTAGATTTATTCCGCTCCTGCTGTTTATTTCTCAGTTGAAGGCAAAATCCTTTGTTTGTGACACTGAAATTGGCTTATGTAGAGATGATTATGATGTACATTCAGAGAATTGTGACTTCAGTTGAGAAATAAGCAGCAGGAACAGATGAACTCTTAGCAACAGAGAAACTATTTTCATGCAAATATACCCACAGTGACAGGAAGATGAGAAAAGAGAATTACAGAATACAGAGGGCTTACAAAAATATTATTTCATAATATTGAATCATTTTCTATTTTTTTATGTAGAAGAGTCAATCAGAGGTGTTTTTTAGAAATATATTCGTATATCTGTATAAATACCATTAAACCAGTCCTCCAAGAGAAATTATATTCACTTGTTTCTGTTACTAAATCAAATCCACTATCAACAGGCCTGCCTGTTCAGGTAGTTTTTGAAAATTGGAACTGGAAGCAGTTCTATAAGCATTTAGAATCCAGTAAGCAAATTCATGTAGTAAAACAATAACTCATTATGTGGTTTGATGTTTGTGTTTGGTTGTTTTTTTAAAACAACATGTTTGTTTTTAAAAAAGAAAAAGAGAGAATTGAAAGGCAGAGTCATCTGGACTAGATATAGCTGCATATACTATCCAAATGATAACAAATTAAGATAATCAACAAATTATGATCATCAGTTTAAGCATACTAATCCTTAATAATGTTCTGGAATTTTCTTTAATCTTTGCCATTTGTCAATTCTTGAGTGAGCATACAATATGAAAGAACAGTTGTAGTAACACCTGCCATATGTTATTTCCTACAGTTTTTGGGTGGAGTATCAAGAAAGTATGAGATTATGCTACAGAAGAAAAAATGTAAAACTTTACAATTTTCAATCATACACTGCTTCTTTTGTAATTTTTTTCTTCTTAGATGTATGTCATTGACCTATATAATAATTAGGAGCTTCAATTTTATTAGTAAAAATGGGATAATATCACTCCCTCCTGGCCATACCCAATTTCTTTCAATTAAAACTAAATATAGGCCTCAGGTACTAATCATAGATCAAATGGCACAATGATGGAGAATGGTTAAGAGCTAGAATCTGGAGACACAAGGCCTAAAGTGAAATCCAGGCTCTGCCACTGGATGAAGAAAGTTTCATTGCCAGTCCCATTAAATATGCTGTGCTCCTAGAAGGAGTAAAGTGGGGAAGTCATCTCTCCCTCTTTGTCACTCTCTTGTTTTCTCTCTCTTTCTGTCTCTTCTATATAAATTCCTTTACTTGATATAGATTTTTATATCAGCCCTGGCTTATCTTCTACATTTCTGATTTCTATCCCTGTTGACTACAAAATATTCTCATATTCCCAAGGTGATAGATGTGCTGCTATCCATGGATGTTAGAAAAGGGTTATTTCAAGTTGTTCCTATAGATAACCTTGAGCATCACTTCAATAGTAACATCTTTAGCAGCATGCAGTTGTTGTCCCTACATTTACTATATCCAAAAAATGTGTCACCTAAAATGTTTTCAGTGTTTTACATTTCCTCTCTATTAATCATTATAACTGTTTATCAAACTTTAACTTTCATTTTGTTTGAGTGCTTCAATGTTCCTGGTTCTTTCCATTTTATGTCAGTTAGTAGTTCGATAGGAGTTTACTGAGGACCTAGAGTTGATTAGACACTAGATCAGACTCTACATATTCAGTGGTGAACAACAGAGGCATGGTGCCTGCCTTTACAATACTTACAGGTCAGTGGGGGAGAGAGGATGTTAAACATGTAGCCATTGTAAAATTTGTGAAGTGCCATTGACGAAAAATGAACAGATAATAAAAGAGAGTAATGGAAATGCATTTGATTAATAAGGAAGTGTCTCTCTGTGACAGTGATATTTGAATAGACGCTTGAAGGAGTCAGATGGAGAGGTCAGGTGTGAGGTTTTGCAGAGGAGTATTTCATGAAGAGGAAGCATATACAAAAATCCTAGGTGGGAAAGATCTTGACCTTATTCTGTTTCCCTTGATTTTTCAATTTTATAAAATGAGGTCATTATTTTTGGATACTAATGGTCAAGAGGTACATGGGAAAATATGAGGTTAGGAAGTTACGCAGGATCTAGATACAATAGACTCTGTAATCTATGGTATGAATGGTACAAGTGAAGGCCATGTAAGAGGATTAGGAGAAGAATGAAGCAAGAGTAGTTTAGCTGGCTTCAGAAGAAGGAAAGGAATAGTGGGAAGGTTTCACTTAGGCCGGATTCAATATACGCCGGTGATTTCTTTAAGAAATCACATCATCTTACTTAGGTACAATATTGCTTTATTATTATCATAACCTTGTTGTCACTGCTGTGCTATACCTTAACTCATAGCAAACATGGTTTTGGTCCTGGTAATGCCTAGGACACACTAAACAGATCCAGTCATGTAGTTTATGTCCAATGACTACCAGTTTCTCTCATCCTTCTTCAGGAAAAACCTCACCTCCACACATGATTTCAGCTTAGGAATATGTCTTAACCTTGCTAGCTGTAACAGTGCTGTCCTTTGTTAAATCTTGCCTGTGTTCTAGCTTTAAAAAAAGAAATTTATACACAAAACAGCATAAATCCAGAAGAGATTACCAGAACATTCCTCACATTTATAAGTCCATTGTTTTTCTGCAAAAATTTAATATCAGTTTATAAATTCTGTTTTATTTCTGTATAGCTTAAAAGTCATATGAATCCATATAAATAGAATTGAATGTGTGTTTTAGTAACTAGGAAATAAACTAAGTGACTGTGATAAAGAGATGCTAAAATGTAGAGCAAAAAAAAGACAGGTGGGTTTTTGATTGTTTGTTTGTTTTCCTCCTCATATCAAAACGCAGAGGGCACAACTCAAGGCTAAGAGTCAGCTCTGTTCTGTGAGGTTATCCAGGGACTCGGGTTCCTTCTATCTTGTTGCTTCATCATCCCCTAGGGTGTTTTCCTCATCCATAGCGTCAGAACAAGCTTAGTAGGGCCATATCCACATATAGCCCATTAGAAGAGAGGAAGAGCAGGGGGAGATAAACACCCAACCATTTTAAGGGCAAGACTCAGAAGTTGCACATACTAATGGTAGAAGTAATTAGATGGCCACGTAAAGCTACATGGGAGGTTTGGAAATGTTGCTTTAGCTGGGCAGTCATGAGCCCATCTAACACTCAGGAGGATATGGTCCAAGTCACGAAAAGGAAGAAGGAATGAATGGGTATTGCGAAAAATTAGTCTATGATACTAAGAGTATTTTTAAAACACATGATGACTATCATGTTCTGTTTCATAACTGACATTCAAAATATCACCTATTCTTCAATTATGACAGATATAATCTCGGTCTCTCATATAGGTGTTATGCCTCTAACTGAAAAATTCTTGATATTTTTCTTGAACCTTCGTTTATCAACTTCTCTAGGAAACGTTTCTTGGAGAAATTTATTTTTCTCCAGTTTTCCCTCCACACAATACAAAACCATACCAATGTTAGGTAGCTAGTCAGACATAAGCGGGTCTCGCCCCATCCGGGAAGGGGTCATCTTTCACTCCCGGACCTGGACACTGGTAATCAGAGCACGCCCAGAGATCCTTCCTCTTCTAGTCAAAACCATGCAAAGTTTCCAGCCTTATCAGGACCAAACAAGATAAAACTGCCACCACAGTTTGGCGCAGGTGCACCAAGACCTAAAAGGTGACTCAGAGTGACCCCGGGTTCATTATGCTGTATTTGTAATAAATTAGCATTGTGGTTTTTGTCCCCCACGGGTGCTTATGGGTAAGCGTCTTGCACTAGAAGAACAATTATATGACCTAAAGCTGTCAATCAACTTGTCAGTCAAATGATGCAAGACACAGGGAGAGACCACCACTCTAAACACCCCAACCCTACCCCATTGCGGGGCTACTTCTGGTTTCCAGACAGCCGCTCACATCCTTTCTTGCTAGTGTACTTCCGCTTTTGCTTAATAAAACTCGTGCTACTTAAACTGTCTATGTCTCTCAACTGAATTATTTCCCCAGAATAGGCAAGAAAAGAGGAAATTGCTGTTCCGCTGGTGACACGAACACAATTTATACCTGTGTTAATTTACAAATTTTTATTCAACCAATATTTAATAGGCACTTACTCTACACTATATATATATATATATATACATATCATACATCATATGGTAGATTCTAAATACGCACTTGTGTTCACAATACACATGGTCTCTCTTCCAGTGAAGCCTGTAGATCAGTGGGAAAGATAGACATTTAAAATATTCAAATAAGGAGAACTTGTAAGTGTTGTTAAGTGACATGAGGGAAGTAAATAGTGCTATGGAGAGCATAATAGGAAGGTTTTGTCCAATCAAGGAGCTGTGGGGAGGACTCGCTGAAGAACTGCTGGTTAAAGGGATATCTGCTAGAAAAAGTCAGAGCTACCTAAATGAAGGAGGTCGATGAGAGTGTTCCTGGCAGAGGGAACAGCAGGCTCCAGGGCCCTACTGTGGGAGCATGCATGACACTTGTGGGAAGAAATAGGGGAAGATGAGTGAGAATAACACACAGTAGGCAAGAGCAAGGATGTGAGATGAGCCCAAGAGTCAAGTAGGGAATAGTTAGCTTGAGCCTTGAGACCTTGCTAAGGGTTTTGTTGTTTATCATTAGAGCATTGGATTGCTATTGAGATGATTAAGCAGGAGAGAGAAGTAATCAGATTTCCACTTCAAAAAGATCCTTCTGACTGCAGTGTGGAAAATGGTCTCTTGAGGATAAAACAGTCAGCATGGAGATTTGTTCTTTTCTAGTAACCCAGGTAAGAGTTGACTACTAATGGATATATCATTCTCCAAGTACTATTTTACCTATCTGGAAGTTTTACCGTATTTTTGAGGAAAAAGAGCAGATTTACTATACATTTTATAACCAACCAATTCTAAAAACAACCTAAAGCAATACAGCGTTTAAAATGGTATTTCTTAGTCATTAGACATTTAAGATAATTTTCCAATGTCTTCATGAAGTAAGAATAGATCTGAACTTGAAGATAAGTATTTAACTAAAGAAAGATATTTTTAAATCAATGACATTATTTAAATTGAAAACAAAGGAACATTCAAATGGAAATTATATATGAATACTTTGACTGTATGGATGATATGAGAACTAAAAGAAATTTGAATGCTTTATTAATCTGACTGTATGTTAGAAGACTCAGCTATGATTAAACTATATTTTTAGATATGGATAAAAGAAAACAAAAGAGAAACATTAAAGAGCTTAAGTTTGTTTTATCCAAAAACCACCCACCCCATATCACAAATTCAAATATATATTTAGGTTTGACATTAAAACAAGATGTGGTGCCTAAAAGCACAAATCAAGAAATGAAACTCCCATTGCTTACTTTTATTTAACCATATTTTTGCTGGTGTTTTGTTTTCTACATGAATTGTTATAAAGTGGGTCAAATAGTTTAAATTAACTATTGAACATTTAAATATTTTACTTCAGCATAAATTCTCACAGATGTAAGTTTTATGTTAACTGATTAACATCAAACAAAGGAACATTCAGAGGTAGGAGAATTTAAGGAGTAGTTTAAGGAGACAGGTGGACCCACTGGGGAATTTGTTATGTCAAAAGATCTAAGAGTGAATGAATGGGAGAATCAGAGTGTATTATTTTCCTCAAAACACATTTTTTCCCCTTAATGTGCACATTTCATGATTTCTTGTATTTTATTCTAATAAAAGAGGTTCTCTGGGCTTCCCTGGTGGCGCAGTGGTTGGGAGTCCGCCTGCCGATGCAGGGGACACGGGTTCGTGCCCGGTCCGGGGGGATCCCACATGCCGCGGGCCTGAGCGTCCGGAGCCTGTGCTCCGCAGCGGGAGGAGCCGCAACAGTGAGAGGCATGCGTACCGCAAAAAAAAAAAAAAACAGGCTCTCTGAATGTAGTTGAAATTAATCAGGCCTTATCTAAAAATTTTTAAAATGCTAATAAAAGTAAATGAGGAAAGAACAGTAGATTTAGCATGCTGGCTTCAATCTTAATGAACATTTGATCTATTTATTGCAATCAAAATATAACTTTGGAACTGATTATAATCACTTTGACTTGGGTAGGCTTCGTAGCAAATAACTTTCATTAAGTATCAAGAGACAAACCAAAATGGTTATATCACACTGATGTTCTAATTTAACTTAAATAAATAATACCATGTAAAATGAGAAGGAAAAAAAAGTCTTTTTATGTTTGTGTTAAATGTGTATTTAAAAGCACTTTAAAATACATATTTAACAGTATGTAAAATACTGTTAAAAAATAACAGTATTTTATGCATTCAATCAAAAGTATTGCTCTTTCTCTATATGAAGTACATAGTGCTTGTCAGCAAGTTGAATGGAAAAACCTGAGGCTTTCTGGAGAGGCAGACTTGGCTCTAAAACCATGTCTGTGTGATGGTTAATTTTATGTGTCAACTTGGCTAGGCCACAGCACTTAACTACTTGGTTAAACACCAGTCCAGATGTTGCTGTGAAGGTATTTTCTTAGATGAGATTAACGTTCACATCAGTAGCCTTTGAGTAAAGCAGATTACTCTCTATTATGTGGATGGGCCTCTTCCCACCATTTGAATGAATTAAGAGAAAGGAGACTGAGGTGACTTAAGTAAAAGGTAATTATGCTTCCTGATTACCGAATATCAACTATTCCTTCAATTTTGGACTTGCCAGTTTCACAATCCTGTGAGCCAATTTCTTAAAATCTTTCTCACTCTAATTGATACATAGATAGATAGATAGATAGATAGATAGATAGATAGATAGATGGACAGATTGATAGCTATATCAATTGATATAGATATATACCCATAATTTAAATATCTTATTGGTTCTCTCTCTACAGAGAATCTTTACTAATATAAGCAGGAACAATGTTTATGCCACGTGGTCCATAATGCGTTTTGAACAATGTATGTTCCTTATGTTGATGATGATGATGACAATGCTGATATGAAACACAATTAGAATAAAATGGCTTAAATAGCTGTTACAGTTATATTTATTTGAAAACTTTGCTGCTGATGGCATTTGACTTTTTCATATACAGTTGTAACCAAGGAGGTTTACATTGCTTCAAAATTCTTGATCAATTTAACACTGAAAGATTATTTTGTTTTGTTTTGTTTTTGATAAGCAAGAAAACTGTGTCATTCATAAGTGTCTTTATGTTGGCATCCATGATGCTGTGAGGAACAAGTCTCTAAATGACCCATCCTCAGGGATAGAGAGACTGTTAGGTCTAGGGGTTCTCACCATGACTCAGGGTGCAAATGGTAGAATAATGTTAGGAAAAATGTCTTACCAAAAGTGAAGGAGTGTTTCCTTTATCCATTCATGCATTGATGGACATTTAGCTTGTCTCTACATGCAATGCAGTATTGTTCAGCATTAAAAAAGAAGGAAATCTTGCTATATGGGAAAACATGGTTGAATCTAGAGGACGTTATGCTAAGTGAAATAAGCCTGTCACAGAGGGACAAATACTGCATGATTCGATTTATATGAAGAATCTAAAATAATCAAACTCTTAGAAACAGAGTATGGAATAGTGGTTGCCAAGGACTAGGGGAAGAGAGAAATGGAGAATTGTTCCTCAATACATATAAAGTTTCAGTTACACAAATAAGTCCTAGAGAGCTGCTATACAACATAGTGCTTATAATTAACAATTCAGTATTGTACACTTAAAAATTTGTTTAGAGGGTAGATCTCATGTTAACTGTTCTTACAACAAAAACAAACAAAAAAGGGGCAAGAGGAAACTTGGTGGTGATGGAAATGTTTATCACCTTGATTGTGGTGACAGCTTCATGGGTATAGGCATATCTCCAAACTCATCAAATTGTATACATTAAATACATCCAGGTTATTTATTTATTTTTTTTGTAAATCCATTATACCTCAATAAACCGGTTTTTAAAAAAGTGAAGGAGAAAACAGCCTTGTTGAGGAATAGACTCACAGGCCAACATGCAGTAAATCACGATGGAAGTGGAAAACCTGAAAAGGGAGACCACAGTCCACCAACATTAATGCTGTGAGAAAGCAAATGTGATGGCGGCCCAAGCAAAGGAATACACTCTGCTACTTACTAGTAGCTTGACCTGAGAAAGTCACTCACTCCTGCCCTACTTACCCAACTTATTTATCTTATGTACAAAAAAGATAATACCAAGCTTACAAAGCGGTTGTACCTATTAAATAGTAAGTACAAATATAAATGTTTTGTCTATATTGTTCACCTCCATATTCCAAGAGATTAGAACTATGCTTGGAACTGTAAGTCTCAGTGGGATGTATTACTAATTAATGAAATCAAATGTCTAGCATAGTGAATTCCTCACGGTAGGTGATAAGGTTGTGGTGGCTGCTCTTCCTACACCTGCTAGCTCAAATCAGCATGAGTAAAGATGGGGAGAGTAAAAACTCTTTTTGTAGAAGCCAGGTTACCCTGGGAACAATTCCAGTTGTTGCACATTATTAAATAACAAATCAGTAGTTCACACACTAAAGTGCTATGCAGAAAAAAAGTGATCAGTGGGATTCAGAATAAATGTGGGAAGCTTCTTTAGGTCTTTGAAGATGAACATCATTCGGAGACAGGCAGCTATTTAACACGACATTTTTATTGTTCAAGGAAGAGAAGCATCATAAATGCATTCTCTTTGAATTGGCAAACTATAATAATTGTTAAACACCTTGTTAATTAAGCTCACCTAAAACAACTGCCATTGGCATTCTCATTCTTTAACACAAGTGTCACCCATGAAATTGCCTTATGGGAAAATGACTGCTACCAGCAGAAGAATAAAAAATTCAAGTTGGCTAAAACTCTATTCTTAACCACTTGGAGTTATGAGAGACTGAAAGAGTTTCAGTGAATGTGTCAGATTCACAGTAATTTTACTGATGCCCTGAGAGGCTGTCACGCTTTACATACTGGGAGGTATTTGTGTTAGTAATAGGATGCTGCTTCTTTGAACTATATGCACACTGAATACGTTACCTGTAGGATACCTGTGCTTTCAATCATTCAAATTAGCTGTGTTTCATTCCCTCAAATTTCTTCAAAACTTGAAGCGCTGGAACTCTGTCAAGAGAAGCCACCGCAATGAGAAGCCCATGTACCACAACTAAGAGTAGGCCCCGTCCACAACTAGAGAAAGCTTGCATGCAGCAATGAAAACCCAACACAGCCAAAAATAAATAAAGTAAATAAATTTATCTTTACAGGGAATATAGAAAAGCATCATATAATTTATTTCTGTAAATGTAAAAAAGTTCTAAATCCCAAAGTTACTTACACAAGTGATTATACACAGTTTAAAAGAATCTTGTTTTAATCTGTTAATGCCTGCATGTGATACTTTAGCTTCTAAAGGGTAGGGTTTAGGGTACAGGTTAGGGTATGACAATTGGTTAGGTTAGGGTACGGGTTAGGGCAGTTGAAAGTATTAGGATAAATCCTAAAATGACTTTCTAGTCCTAATCCTTTAAGAAACAAAAACTTATGAGTCTCTTTCTGATTTGTTTTTTTCAAATATTTTAGTATTAGCTAGGATGAAAATGGAATATTACATAATCATTCACAAATAGTCTCTGCCTTTTCTGAGGTACTATAATTGTTTTCTACCGGTTAGTTTTGGTCTTATGACTTGATTTGGCCAATGAAATGTGGCAGAAAATTATAAGTACTGTCATTCTTTTCCTCTACCTTATCAGTTAGCTATTTTCCAGGACAGAAGTTCTTCCATTAGCCCAATTTACAAAAGCAGTCAATGCAAAATACATCCACAGCCAACCCGTGATGGTTATGTAGAATGTGTGAGAAATGAACTTTTCTTGTAAATCACTGAGATTTGGGGGTCTGTTAACACTGCTACATGTAGTACACTATTATTACACATTAACCTAGATTCTTCATCATGGATTTATTTATTCATGTCACAAATATCTTGAATACTACACCATATCAAGTACTGTACTAGATACTGAGGTTCTAATGGCGAGCAAAGGCAGATGTTTTCCTGCAGTTGTGGACCTCAATTTGGAATGAGCTTGTGTCATGATGTTATTTTGCTATTGCTCTCTCTCTTTTCCTTTCTCTCTCTCTTTTTAAAAATATATTCAACATGCTGACTATCACAGCCTCAGGCAGACCTCTCTTTATCAAATTGTAAAAGTAGTAGTATCTGAACACTAAGGCTGAAAGGAATTTCAAAAATGGGAGAGCAGGAAAAGGACAAGGCAGGAAGAGGACGGTGGTATTTTAGTCCATTCGAAAGTCCTCAGATGTTATTATATGTGTCTCTGTGAGGATTGATCAAAGCAGATGAAGTTGGAGCCCTGTTTATCTTCTTTTTGTCTCCCCTCTATAGGAAGTTTCAAATTGTCCTTTGGGTTATTTTATTTTATGTGGTATCTGAGGCTCAGCCTTGAACTTTCTTACTCCTAGGTTTAGGATTAACAGTGTTTTGTAACTGTCAATAACTCTAAAACAAATCTCTACAAATACAGAGGCTGAATTGTGCAGCAAATTATTGTCCTGGGAATCTTTGCAGTATTATAACAATAAATCTCATTGTAACTGCAATACCTTTCTTACAGCTTGACTCTTAAATTTATATGATGATGTGTTGTTATATATAATCTATATCTATTTTATCTATATAATACCTATATATAATAAAGATATATAGCTTATTATATGTTACACATCTATCTATATTTATATCTATCTATATATTTATATCGATATCTATCTATATATCTATATCTGTATCTATATCATCTATATCTATCTCTGTATCTATATCTATAACTATATCTATCTATATCTGCCTATATCTATCTATATCTATATCTATGTCTATCTATACCTATATCTCTATCTCTATCTATATCTCTCTAAAGTAGTTTTGGTCTAACTGCTCTAACAGATTTATTTCTAATTTTGATTTTCTCAAGAATTTGGAAATCCTGACAAATTCATACCTCTGAAAAAGATATAGTGTGAGCTAATAATTTTTCTATATTTTTCCAGCAAAACAAGTAAGTGAAAATCAGCCCTGCTGAGAATTAGATCATTAGAACATAAACACTGTTTCTCACAGGACATAGTCAAGGCCATAATGTAGCTGCAAACATGACTAATCCCCTCCTTCTGAGCAATGATTGCTTTTACTTTTTTATCAATGCCTCCATTTCCCCTGATTTAATCATCCTTCTGCCTGGATAAAAATGATTAAAACATAAACTCAACATATTTCCCCACTTTTTGACAGTATCCAATCTAGCTCTGGTCCCTACTTCTCTAATTTCTTCATAAAATTACAGAATGTAACCCAAATCCTAGAAGTCCTCTCAACTCCCTCTTGCTAGGGAACACACAATTTCCCCTGGTGTGTGTTCCCCATTGCTTCAGACAGCTAAACAAACTGACCTGGCTTGAGTGCAAGAGTGTCATTTTTGATCTTTGGATGGTGGATGTGAACAATAATGATATAGGGCTGAAAGAAATTTTTTAACTAGTTGTTAAACATACACCCCTCCACACACACACACGGATAGATATGATTTCCTAAGTGTCAATAAATCTATAT
Organism: Monodon monoceros; assembly: GCF_005190385.1. Classification (NCBI taxonomy): domain Eukaryota; kingdom Metazoa; phylum Chordata; class Mammalia; order Artiodactyla; family Monodontidae; genus Monodon; species Monodon monoceros. The sequence goes on along the minus strand of NW_021703777.1, from coordinate 58,684,574 downwards.
ACCACAGGAATAAATATTTGTGTATTTTATGTAGGAAAGTGAATTTTTCTAAGAAAGAACATTTTAGTACCATTCAGATTTAAAATGAATGGAAAATGCTCCTTTGTACATGTTTCAAAGCCTCTGAAGAGACTCCATTCTCTTTTGTCTGCGTTACAGCCAAAGTGATTGGTCATGTAAGGTGCTGAGCCATTTTTAAATGATGCTGGGAATACAACTCAGTGGGCACAGAGAGTCCTGAGATGATCAATCATATTGCATTTACTGCTAAAACCAATATTTCCATTGTTTATTCTTTCTTATTATTTCAACCCCATGCTTCCCTGGCAGAAACAATGAACTGAATGGGACAGATTCTGAGAATTTTACTAGCAACAAATATATATCAGACATTATTCACCCAAAGTATATATTCCAATGAAAAAATAAATAGGATTTATACATTTTCCCCAAGAAAGTATGAAAATTTCTGAGTGTTTAGTTTCCTAGTCAGAATTCTGTGAATGCTTTCTGCTATAGTCACAACCTGAGATTTGTTACTTTAAGGATATAAAGGAAGACCATGAAAAAGATTCATAACCTCACATTACATTAACCGTACATTAAGGGAGATGCACAAATCCCAAGAAATAATGAAATGTCAGTGTTAGAATCTTCCCTTTTCAGGTTTAGTGCTCAATCTCCTATGATCTTGCATAAAATGCTATTGCTGTTCACCTTACTATTAGGAAGTGCAATTGATTTGCTTGCAATATTTATTAGTGCATTAGTCATGTACATTAGCACCAAACTGGAAACAAATAATGCTTTACTTCCCCAAGTCTGTGGCAAGCCAATGCAAGTAAAAACATAGGTGCCAATATAAATAAAACTGTGACTCATGCTCCTGAAATATCCTTTCTTTACCCAGATTTACTAGAAAAAGTTAGAGAGATAAACATACTCCAACAATTTCAATCTCTGATAAGTTAGAACAGTTCACATTAGGCTATTTTTTGTTCTTTCAGCTTGCTGTCCTTTTGACAAATTAACCAGAAGAGGTCACAAAGGTAAACCCAAACTGAAAGGAACCTTTTGTCTAATGTTAATAAATAGGATAGGCTAAAACTTGAGGCTACTATTTTGCTAAATATTTATTTCAGCTGAGGTTGTCTCCCTAAATCTTGCATTAGACTTGGTTGTTCGTTTTAAAAATGAGAGAGAAATATATCTTCAATCAAATAAAGTAAGTTTGAAGGCCTGATGTTACTCATGACAACTGACCCCACCACTGCCACCCCATCTGTACCTGGACCTAATTTAAGCCAACTCCATACAGTTCACTCCTTGACCGCCTACTTCAATTTCTGTCTCTGGTCACTAGTGTGTGGAATTTTCTGTAATAAAAACTAAAACTGGCATTTCCCAAAGGACTTTGGATTTCCTGATGCCTTGGTTTTCATCATTCTGAGTTTTCTCCAATAGAAATCTTTCCCTTTGCAACCATACCCTGTCTCCTGACCCTTCAACAACTTTCCATGCAGGTGAGCCTCAGGACTGCCCACTCACCTGCTCTCCTGGGGAGATTGAAACAACAAACAAAAAGGGTTGATGGTGTTAACACATGCTGTTTGTGAGAATAATTCTAAACATTGTACTGAGTGTTTATGTATTTTATACTAGAATACTATCATTTAAATTTTCTCTTCACTTTGATTTAGCACTACCGTCAAATCACACTATTTTTCAAATAGTCCTAATTTCATTATTACTATTTGAGAATTTATAATAATCCAAACTGAGCTATTCAATCTAATATACTGCCATCATTTATTGAGTGCTTGGTGTGTTCCAGACCCTGATACATCTGGGTTTTTTAACATCTTTTTTCTTTTTTGATACATCTTTATTGGAGTATAATTGCTTTACAATGGTGTGTTAGTTTCTGCTGTATAATAAACAAAGTGAATCAGCTATACATATGCATATATCCCCATATTCCCTTCCTCTTGAGCCTCCCTCCCACCTTCCCTACCCCATCCATCTAGGTCGTCGCAAACCACCGAGCTGATCTCCCTGTGCTATGTGGCTGCTTCCCACTAGCTATCTATTTTACATTTGGTAGTGTATGTATGTCAGTGCTACTCTCTCACTTCATCCCAGCATCCGCTTCCCACCCCCCTGTCCTCAAGTCTGTTCTCTGCGTTTGCGTCTTTATTCCTGCCCTGCCACTAGGTTCATCAGTACCTGATACACCTTTTTTTTTTTTTTTTTTACAAATACCATATGCTAACACATATATATGAAATCTTAAAAAAAAAAAATGGTCATGAAGAACCTAGTGGCAGGACGGGAATAAAGATGCAGACCTACTAGAGAATGGACTTGAGGACACGGGGAGGGGGAAGGGTAAGCTGGGACGAAGAGAGAGTGGCATGGATATATATACACTACCAAATATAAAACTGATACATCTTTTAAACATCATAAAGCCCTCATAAAATACATATCATTGTCCCACGTGATATATTGTATTTCTTAAGAATAGCCAGAACCATACCTCCTATTGGACATGCTTTTTTGCAATATGACTTCTCCACTACTCATCAGATTGTCTAGTATATTCTCCACGGCCTTGACTCTGGTGGGGCCCTGTGAATTCTTTAATAAAGAACACAGTGGGAGTGGCACTGTACCATTTCTTGTCGTAGACCTTCTCTGGCCTGGCAGCTTCTACTTCCTTGTCTCTCAGAAATCAGTCACCATGTAAGATGTTGTGACATCCCTGAGACCACCATACTTTGAAAAGCTCAAGCGACTAAGAAAGATCCCGAAATAGGGCTTCCCTGGTGGTGCAGTGGTTGAGAGTCAGCCTGCCGATGCAGGGGATATGGGTTCGTGCCCCGGTCCGGGAAGATCCCACGTGCCGCGGAGCGGCTGGGCCCGTGAGCCATGGCCGCTGAGCCTGCGCGTCCGCAGCCTGTGCTCTGGAACGGGAGAGGCCACAAAAGATCCTGAAATATGATATGCTACACAGAGAAAGAGAGGCCAAGAGCATTGAGGTGGCAGCTATGATCAGGAAGAAATCCCGTCAGAACCCCGTGGAAAGCCTGAGCACAGGCCCCAGATATTGTGAATCAGAGACAACAGTCCCCTTGTGCCAGGCCCAAATTCCTCTCCCACAGAGCTGTGAGCATATGAACATGCATGTTGTTTTTACCTCTAAGCTTGGGGTGGTTCATTATGCAGAGCTGGAGAGCCGGAACACCACTGTTTTGTAGAGGCAACAAAGGCTCAGAGAAGATAATAAATTTGCCCAAGTCTTCACAGATTTAAGGTGGCTGAGCCAGGATTTCAACCATATTCTTTTGTATATATATCCTGTGGTCTTAACCATTATGTAATGCAGGACCTTAATATACATTTTAAAAAGTTGTTTTTCTAGAGAGACTCAAATTGTAAGTAGTACTATAGGGAATATGTTACTTAAGAGAATAATCTCAGTTTATGGCCTGTAGCATATGTGTGTTTATAACCAAACAGATGCTCCTAATTACAAATGTACTTTATTTATTAAACAAGCTGACATAGTCTTTACTTAGAAATACTTTAATTTAAAATACGTATTTTAAACAAATTGGACTGCATGATTTTCTTTCTTTAGAACATATATTTAGATTCTCACTAATTCACTCCAAATTTCCAAAAGTTTTTTAGTAATATTTCAGACCAAATTTAGCTTTCTTTATACTCCTTACATCTATACTACTATGCTTTATTCATACTAATTCACAAGTTATAAAGCCACTTGAATTAAAGATGCATAGCAAGAAGTCAGAAAAATAAAAGACATATATCAGTAATATTCCGAGACTATTATATGAATAAGAAATCTTTTCTGCTTGGAATCACAAAAGGTGTTCAGATGCCAAATTCTCCTAAAATATCTGACAGGGTGAGGACAAGTCTCCTTCTCACTGTCATTCCACACCACTGCCATCAGAGGAGGGAGATCAAGGGCACAAGAGATAGAGAAATAATAAAAGAACAGATGTGGACTGTTTCTCATTTAACTGAAAAAAAAAATAATAGTATGACCTAAAGCTATGAAAAGTGTGAAAGTGGGTGGAGGTTTTATTTTAATATTTAGTATGGTGAATGCGTATGGAAGTGTTTTTTTTACCTTTCACGTTTAATATAAAAGGACACATTCTTACTTAAACACAATTTTGGATCTCCAGATGCAATTTTGGATCTCACCAATCAGAGAAATTGCAGTGATAGGTAAATATAAACCTGAAATGAATTTGCTTTTATTTTTATTTTATTTCATTTTTTGCTAACAGTAAACCGCTTTCATGTTTGATTTAGCTTCCATTTGAGTCAGGTGGTTCTATACTTGACTCTAGCTCCAGAGGCGTATGTGATTGAGGACTAGCTAATAAAAACACTTCATTTCCCAGGCCATAGTGACTAATTCAGAGATGTGACCATGACTCAGTTCACTCCAATGAAACAGAATCTCTGGAGTTACTAATGGGAGAATGTTTGTTTATTTATCTGGGTTTTTTTTGTTTGTTTCTTTAGTATTGCTGAGAAGACAAATATTGTCAAAAGAAGAGTTACTTGTACAGAAACAAAGCATGGCTTTGCCCACTAAAGCGAAGAACTGATGCTATGACTCTGGTTTTTGCGTTTTGTTTTCCCTCAGAATCAATATTGCATCTCTGTCTGCTACTAAATTCTCAAGGACAATTGAATATGCAAAGCTTTAATAGCAAACGGGAAGGGTCATTTGCACCGCAGTATGCAACAGATAGCGTTCCCTTGCTCCGTGGCTCATTCTAAACTGGCAAGTGAATTAGAAGATACCAGAGGTGGTGTCTTATTTAGTAAGTGTACTTACTTTTTCCTTTAATTTTGAGAGAGTATTTTAAAATGTGCAGAGAATACTGGGTAACATTAGAATTTATTAATACAGTGGGTCTTTGTAATTTCAAATAATTTATCTTTAACCCTTTTTGCTTATGCGTGACTACCAAGACATTCAAGTTACCAGCCTATTTCTATGCTCTAGTTCTTACTAGCTTAATATTAAGGAAGTCATGAAATAGTATAATATTTTTTGAAATAGTTATATGGTCAAGGTCCATGAGAGTAAATTTGGACACTGTAAGACATATTTCAGGTGAAAGCAAGCTTATCCTGAGGTAGATTGTTACCAGAGGTGGTTGGAAAAAGGAAAATCTATTTCCAGAAGAAAGGACACATTTCAGGGGCTAGGAACTACATTATTTTGCTTTGGAATAACTGAATACTAGGTGCTAGGGACTGGAATAATTTGCCTAGTAAAAATACCAATTCTGATACAATTGTTACTTCTGATACTCTCCAATGTCTTCAGTCTTGCACTTATTCTACTGAGGAATTAAATGGAAATGCCATAGGAATCATTACCACATTTTCCAAGTTTTTGATGGCAGCTTAATTTCTGGAGTTTCCAAGGAGGCTATATTGTATTTTGTTACTGAGAAAAAAATTTACAAATGATGAAATGCACAGATCTTATGCATTCAACTGATGAGTTTTTGCCAGTGTATACACCCAAGCAGTCATCACCCCAAGTAAGATACAAAACTTTTCCATCTCCCAAGAAATTTCCTTCATGTTTCCTTCCAATTATCTCTTTGAGCTATCACCTAGCATCCTACTTCATAGTGTAGCAAAACTTCTCTAGACCTGAGAAACCAAGGCTTTTTCTAATGCCAAAATATTGTGACTCTTAACCCAATTCCTCAAATCTCCCTCAGGTTCCCTTCCAGTCACACCCCATTCCACATTTACTTTGGGAAACTCTACACTGATTTATTATCCTAAATCAGTGGTACTTGCACTTAAAGAGGCAAATAATGCAACAATGTGTAGCTTTCAAGAAATATTTTATATTACAAATGCACAATCTTCCAGTCTTTACTCAGGGATCTGTGGTTATTTAGATATATGAACCGATATTTCAGGGTCTTCAGAATACCACTGCAATCTATTGATCAGAATACGCCTCATAGTAGTCAGGTGATAAATGAAATCTGACCCCCGTTTACCTCTGGTAAGACCAAAGGATGGTAAAGAAAGCCGATGGTAATATTCTGTCTCTGAAATAGACATGTTTGAAATAAATATGTCAGTTCACACAGGCTGAGTACAATAAAAGAGGAATAGATCCACATGGGATATATTTCTAAAAGTGGAGATCATCATACATAAACAATGTGTATCTATTCATCACCTTCCTTCTAACAAATTATTCAGACATGTATTAACTATTTGGTGCTGAAACACTCAAGCTTACATTTCAATTAATTTAAGATTTGGGGAGCAAAACTTTGCAAGCAGGACACATTTGGAGGAAATTTGACTACACTATTGAAATAGCATTACAAATAAAAATTGAAACAAAAGGAATACACATTGAAATGTAGACGTTATTTATTCAATTCAACAAATAGGTATTGATTCCCTACTTAAACATGTTGTTGTTTAATGCTCATCTCACATGTGGTGATAACATAAAAATGTTATCGACGCCTTGATTAAACTATAATAAGTGATGTAGATAGATATTGCTTACTTGGAATACATCCTTTATCTCCTCTGGCAGAGGGGATAACTTCATCAAACATTCTACCTATTTCTTACACATATTCCAGGCCCCATGCAATTAGGTAGGGCCAAAGAACTGCTCTACCAATGAGCTACAAGCAGAAGTGACTTGTTTTACATTTCATCAAAGCATGTAAAAGTCAGTGTATAACACTCCACTTCTCCCTTCCCCTGACAATGCAACCTTTTATGGTATATATGATCATAGATATATGATCTATGATATATATATATGATCTATGATATATGACTTACACATAACACATACCGGCTCAATGTTTCTTTATGCTCTTACTGTTGAGAGCACTTCTAAAAAAAATTCCTACATGAACATCTCTGTCACAGAGTATGTTTTTGAAGGTACTGGACTAGAACAATGGATCTCTATGTTCATTGCCCCCTTCTCCCCCTCAATCATAGTACCCAACTGCCTCAGTCTTCTGAAGGTTCAATCTCTGGGACTTGCCAATTGTTTTTTTGTTTTGTTTTTTTTTTTGTTTTTTTGCCGCAAACACTCTCTTTTCTTCACATAGCTAAAGGATTCTCAACTTTCAGATTGAGAATTGTGTTTGGATTGTGTTCTTCTCAGAGAGCCTTCCTGACCATCTTATACTTATTTACAAATAATTACTTAAAAATTCTCAAAAATATTACATTTTTTGCAAGAGTTTCATAATGAGTAGCAAATTGGTAATTTATTCAAACACAATTTTAACACACCAAATTCTTTGTAATATAATAAAAATAACATGTGCATTAAAACAAAACATATGTACTTATTAATCAAACATTACAAATAATGTAAGGAGTGTAATAATTTTGGTGCATTGTCACTTACTAAATTCCTTAGTTATATCTATCCCTAATACTATGAGTATGAGTATGAACTCATATTTACTTTATATTTACTTTATTTATTTACTACTTTATTTACTTTATTTATTTATTACTTTATTTACTTTATTCTGTTGCTTATAATTCAATACTAACATTATTTACTTTGTTACTTAAATTATTCTAGTTTGGCCTTCAGGATTTTCTTCAGGTTAGCTCCATTGTTCTTTTGCCATGATCTCATTCTTTTTGGAACAATTCTATATTTCTGGCACCATGAGATAGACTTACCTTTTGTATTTTCACTAAAACAGCTCTGGAATCAAGTACTTCTTTTAAGTACTTGAGTAAATTCTTTTAAGTAGCCCTGGTTTTTTGAACTGGAGAATGGTATTTAGAAACCATGATCTGGACACTAGTTGTGCTCATTGCTACTGGGGTATCATTGGTCCTAGGCCCTTTGAGTGGATTAAGCATAGAAACGTGTATGTGTGTGTGTGAGTGTGTGTGTATACATATATATAGTATATATATACATACATACACACAAGACTGTGCATACCCACACATTCATACTAATTTCTATGTCTATCAATCTATATAATTTTCTTTTTATATATTTATATATTTAAAATATATGTATCTATATATCAGTCGTGCTGATACTTCTAATTCAGTACTACAGGGATTATTCTAGCCTCCTTCTTTTCACTACTTATAATATTATAAATAATGAAAAGTATTCTAAGTAATACTTATATTTATACCTTCTTTCTCCAACTGTGACAAACATATTTCAATACATGTTTACAATACATAAGTAAAATTACCTGTAATACATTTATATATTTTCTCATTCTTGTATACACTGAAAATACTTTCATAATTGCTACTGCATACCCTGCAGAAGACAAATTTACTAACTAGAGCATGGAATATACTCCAGTGAATTGTATTACAAGTATATATTTAGGGAGATTATGAATTCTTAAACACACCTGCTGCCAAGAATTCCTAATAAGGTATTATATATCACACTTCAGTAAAAAGAGTAGAGAATAAGCTGACATGAAAAGTAGATAGCTTGATGAATTTCTAGATTCAACCACATCTGTTAATTTAGAAACTGTCTAGTACCTACTCAATGACTCTTCTAACAATACACACAAGCCATCACTTGCCTGAGCTATAAGGTTGAAAACTACCATTAATATTATGTTTACCACAAGTGGATAAAGAGAAAAAACATATAATCATCATATAAAAAATGCATACCATTTAATTTATACTTATTCTTTCAAAATTATATTTCAATTCATTCATGTTATGAGAAAAGTAATAGTACTGGATTGTAGTATTTCTAAATGAGAATAGTAAATAATAAGTAGCAAATCATTATTGTTTCTGTTGGCTCATTATACTAACATTAGTCATGATGAATTATTTTGATATTATCAATGGGGATGTTAAGATATAATACTGCCAGTATGAAGAGTGAATCATTTTCCCAGCAGTTTGGTGTCTTATAAATACTTCTCTTATAATTTTTAAAATCATTTCTATTCATGACATGAACATGCAACAATAGGAGAGAAATTAACTTTTAATTCAATTGTTTAATAGAATATTATAAATGTATTACATGCTTAGAATAATGAAGCTGGGTTGTTGAAAACAATTTCAATCCATCCTTCATCCTTCAAGTTTATCTTTTCCTCCATAAAGTGTTCAGTAGTTTGTTTTTAACAATCTATCTATTTTGCATTTCATTCCAAATTTTCACCATGTGGAATTAGACACTATAACATCTTTGGGATTATATTTTAATTGGTATGTTGTTTCATATAAGAAATAAATCTCACAATGTTCTTCATATTCAATATTGAAAAATAAAAATATATTTACTTGTTCCATATGGAGAAGCTATGTTTCAAAATATAAGGATCATCATACTAAACACACCTATGAATTGCAGTGTTGAAACACATCTTTCAATCTTTTTTTATATTTAAATTTTTGTACGATCAAAGAAAATTATGTCCAAATACACATTCAGGAATGGCAGCAATAGAAGAAACATTTGTTTTACTGTTTTTTAAGACAAGCTAGGACATCAATATATTTTTTCAGATAGAGCTAGAAAATAAAAGTCTGGGTTCTAAATGCATAATTTGTCTTCCAAAAAGGGGAAAATATGTTTTAGATAATTTTCTACTTCAGGATCTTATTTCAATAATAAAGTGATCCTAGTACTTCATCAGTAGTGGTTTGTGAGGCCCATTTAATTTACAAATATCGTGATGGAAACTCAGATATTATAAACCTGTCCCCTGAAACTGAAGAAGCTAATTTGTCTGGCATACTGCTTTGATGCTAGTAATTTAAACTACTTTTGTTTACGTACAAATCAGTTACACAAATTAGGCAACAGGGAGAGACAACTAATTTATCCATGTCTAATGCTAGAATGATATGACAATGCTAATTTAGAGCATTTGGCTCCAAAATAGAGCCCAGAAGTTGACAAGAGATTCTTCTCCAGTTGCTGACAAATATAGTGACAACATCACCAATCCCCTCTTTCACTTAATGAGAATAATGAAAAGTGCTAGACATATTTTTAATGATTAAATCGGTGTAAAATTACATAGTAAATATCTCATGAAAATTGAGCTATGTTTTAAAAATATATTATCTTTTACTACTTATAAGATATTGATATATAGATTGTGTACATACGATTGACACACAGATAGGTATGTGGAAAAGGACATTTTATAGTATATAGACATTTTATAGTATATTAAGGTAAGAGATGCTAATATTTCTCTGTATATCTCCCAGATTGAAAACATTAATGATGAAAGAATTTCTATTTTTGTGACTGTACAAAATTAGTTTAAAAAAAAAAAAACTACAGCTAAAAGAGTCAATAAACTGCCCTTAGAAACATTCTTTAGAAAACAACAGGGACATAATTGATAATAAGTACCATTTATTTAACACATACTTTATACTGAGCACAGAGATAAATAATTTTTTTATAAACATTTCACTTACACTCACAAGAACCCTTTAAAATAAGTAATATTATCATCTGGATGCTACAGATGAGGAAGTTGAGTATGAGTGAAATCAAGTAATTTCTGTAGGTCACACAACTAGCAAATAGAGGAATTTTAATTATGATCTTGGTCTGTGAGATTCCAGGGCCAGAGACTTTCTACACTATGCTGACTGTCTCATTCTACCCAGGAACTCCATCTTTATACACTCTTTGTCAAAAATTTCATTTTGTTACATTTTAGATTTAATTTAAAATATGGTAAATAATTCTATTTTACTTTTCAGAAAATAAATTTGAATATATAAAAAGTAAGTAAGACATGAGAGCCAGTGATTGAAAACCAGATAGAAGTTAAAATTATTTGGCTTGGTTAAATAGCACCACTCAAATATTAGGCGTTCTGAAGTTCCTGTTGCATGCATGTTTGGAACGAACCTTGGACAATACCATCCTTTGAAGAGCAGAGTATCTGCTCCATCTCTGCCTCTTTCCAGAGGCAGTGCAGTGATACAGATATAAAAGAGTAAGACCTGTGCCATGGAATGAGGGTGGCGACATCCATTCAGTAACTTACTACACATAAATTATAACACAGTAAAATAATGTGAACATCTGGAACAGATGCAGAGCCTAAAAATATTGCATTGCACTAAATATAACTCACTATACCACAAAACCAAAATTACTAGCAAGTTGATTTTAGATAAAACATGCATGAACTTCCAATTTATTTTATTAAAATATAAGTTTTATAATATAATTTGGTGAATATTGGAGTATGGTTGATTTACAATGTTGCATTAGTTTCTGCTGCACAGCAGGGTGAATCAGTTATACACATACATCTATCAACTCTTTTTAAAATTCTATTCCCATATACGTCAGTACAGAGTATTGAGTAGAGTTCCCTGTGCTAAACGGTAGGTTCTTATTATCTATTATATATATAGCAGTCTGTATATGTCAATCCCAATCTCCCAAATTATCCCTCCCCTGCCCTTTCCCCTTTGGTAACCATAAGTTTGTTTATCTGTGACTCTATTTCTGTTTTGTAAATAGGTTCATTTGTATCATTTTTTTCTACTCCAAATATAAGCGAAATGATATGATATTTGTCTTTCTATGTCTGACTTACTTCACTCTGTATGACAATATCTAGGTCCATCCATGTTGCTGCAAATGGCATTATTTTGTTCTTTTTATGGCTGAGAAATATTCCACTGTGCATGTGTGTGTGTGTGTGTGTGTGTGTGTATATATATATATATATATATATATATATATATGCCACATCTTCTTTAACCACTAAGGAAACCATAAAAAAAATGAAAAGACAACCCACAGAATGGGAGAAGATATTTGCAAGTGAAGTGACCAACAAGGGATTAATCTCCAAAATATATAAACAGCACATGGAGCTCAATATCAAAAAACCAAACAAGCCATCAAAAAATGGGCAGAATTGGGCTTCCCTGACGGCGCAGTGGTTGAGAGTCCACCTGCCGATGCAGGGGACACGGGTTCGTGCCCCGAAGATCCCACATGCCGCGGAGCGGCTAGGCCCGTGAGCCATGGCTGCTGAGCCTGCGCATCTGGAGCTTGTGCTCCCCAACGGAAGAGGCCACAACAGTGAGAGGCCCGCGTACCGCAAAAAAAACAAAAAAGGGCAGAATATCTAAATATACATTTCTCCAAAGAATACATACAGATGGCCAAGAGGCATGAGAAAAGATGATCAACATCACTAATTATCAGAGAAATGCAAATCAAAACTACAATGAGGTATCACCTCACAACAGTCAGAATGGCCATCAGCAAAAAATCTACAGAAAATAAATGCTGGAGAGAGTGTGGAGAAAAGAGAACCCTCCTATTCTGTTGGTGGGAATGTAAATTGGTACAACCACTATGGAGAACAGTATGGAGGTTCCTTAAGAAACTAAAAATAGAGCTGCCACATGATCCAGCACTCCCACTCCTGGGCATATATCCAGAGACAAGAATAATTTGAAAAGATATATGCACCCCAATGTTCACTGCAGCACTATATACAATAGTCAGGACATGGAAGCAACCTAAATGTCCATCAAAGGAGGAAAGGATTTAGTCATCATTTTTTTTAAACAATTTTATTGGAGTATAATTGCTTTACAATGGTGTGTTAGTTTCTGCTTCATAAAAAACTGAATCAGATATACATACACAGATATCCCCATATCTCCTCCTTCTTGTGTCCCCCTCCCACCCTCTATATCCCACCCCTCTAGGTGGTCACAAAGCATGGAGCTGATCGCCGTGCTATAGAGCTGCTTCCCACTAGCTATCTATTTTACATTTGGTAGTGTATATATGTCCATGCCACTCTCTCACTTCATCCCAGATTACCCTTCCCACTCCCCGTATTCTCAAGTCCACTCTCCACATCTGCATCTTTATTCCTGTCCAACCCGTACGTTCTTCACAACCATTTCCTTTTTCTTTTTTAGATTCCATATATATGTGTTAGCATACGGTATTTATTTTTCTCTTTCTGACTTCACTCTGTATGACAGACTTTAGATCCATCCACCTCACTACAAATAACTCAGTTTCATTTCTTTTTATGGCTTAGTAATATTCCATTGTATATATGTGCCACATCTTCTTAATCCATTCATCTGCCGATGGAAATTTAGGTTGCTTCCATATCCTGGTTATTGTAAATAGAGCTGCAATGAATATTGTGGTACATGACCCTTTTGGATTAATGGTTTTATCAGGGTATATGCCCAGTAGTGGGATTGCTGGGTTGTATGGTAGTTCTATTATTAGTTTATAAGGCATCTCCATACGGTTCTCCATAGTGGCTGTATCAATTTACATTCCCACCAACAGTGTAAGAGGGTTCCCTTTTCTCAACACCCTTTCCAGCATGTATTTTTTTGTAGATTTTTTGATGATGGCCATTCTGACTGGTGTGAGGAGAAAACACACTGTAGTTTTCATTTGCATTTCTCTAATGATTAGTGATGTTGAGCATCCTTACATGTGTTTATTGGTGATCTGTATATCTTCTTTGGAGAAATGTCTATTTAGATTTTCTGCCCATTTTTTAATTGGATCGTTTGTTTTTTTGATATTGAGCTGCATGAGCTGCTTGTAAATTTTGGAGATTAATCTTTTGTCAGTTAGTTCATTTGCAAATATTTTCTCCCATTCTGAGGGTTGTCTTTTCATCTTGTTTATGGTTTCCTTTGCTCTGTAAAAACTTTTAAGTTTCATTAGGTCCCATTTGCTTATTTTTGTTTTTATTTCCATTTCTCTAGCAGGTGGGTCCAAAAGGATCTTGCAGTGATTTATGTCATAGAGTGTTCTGCCTATGTTTTCCTCTAAGAGTTTGATAGTTTCTGCCCTTACATTTAGGTCGTTAATCCATTTGAGTTTACTTTTGTGTATGGTGTTAGGGAGTGTTCTAATTTCATTCTTCTACATGTAGCTGTCCAGTTTTCCCAGCACCACTTACTGAAGAGGCTGTCTTTTCTCCACTGTATATTCTTGCCTCCTTTATCAAAGATAAGGTGACCATATGTGCATGGGTTTATCTCTGGGCTTTCTATCCTGTTCCATTGATCTATATTTCTGTTTTTTTGCCAGTACCATACTGTCTTGATTACTGTAGATATGTAGTATGGTCTGAAGTCAGGGAGCCTGATTCGTCCAGTTCCATTTTTCTTTATCAAGATTGCTTTGGCTATTCGGGGTTTTTGTGTTTCCATACAAATTGTGAAATTTTTTGTTCTAGTTCTGTGAAAACTGCCATTGGTAGTTTGATAGGGATTGCATTGAATTTGTAGATTGCTTTGGGTAGTAGAGTCATTTTCATAATGTTGCTTCTTCCAAACCAAGAACATGGTATAGTATATCTCTCCATTTGTTTGTATCATCTTTAATTTCTTTCATCAGTATCTTGTAGTTTTCTGCATACAGGTCTTTTGTCTCTTTAGGTAAGTTTATTCCTAGGTATTTTATTCTTTTTGTTTCAGTGCTAAATGGAAGTGTTTCCTTAATTTCTCTTTCAGATTATTTCATCATTAGTGTATAGGAATGCAAGAGATTTCTGTGCATTAATTTTGTATCCTGCAACTTTACCAAATTCATTGATTAGCTCTAGTAGTTCTCTGGTAGCATCTTTAGGATTCTCATGGTATACTATCATGTCATCTGCAAAGAGTGACAGCTTTACTTCTTCTTTTCTGATTTGGATTCCTTTTATTTCTTATTCTTCTCTGATTGCTGTGGCTAAAATTTCCAAAACTATGTTGAATAAGAGTGGTAAGTGAAGACAGCCTTGTCTTGTTCCTGATCTTAGAGGAAATGGTTTCAGTTTTGCACCATTGAGAACGATGTTGGCTATGTGTTTGTCATATATGGGCTTTATTATGTTGAGGTAAGTTCCTTCTATGCCTACTTTCTGGAAGGTTTTTATCATAAATGGGTGTTGAATTTTTTTTAAAACTTTTTCTGCATCTATTGAGATGATCATATGGTTTTTCTCCTTCAATTTGTTAACATGGTGTATCACATTGATTGATTTGCATATATTGAAGATTCCTTGAATTCCTGGGATAAACCCAACTTGATCATGGTGTATGATCCTTTAATGTGCTGTTGGATTCTGTTTGCTAGTACTTTGTAGAGGATTTTTTCATCTCTGTTCATCAGTGATGTTGGCCTATAGTTTTCTTTCTTTGTGACATCTTTGTCTGGTTGTGGTGTCAGGGTGATGGTGACCTCATAGAATGAGTTTGGGAGTGTTCTTCCTTCTGCTATATCTGCAAGACTTTGAGGAAGATAGGTGTTAGCTCTTTTCTAAATGTTTGATAGAATTCGCCTGTGAAGCCATCTGGTCCTGGGCTTTTGTTTGTTGGAAAATTTTTAATCACAGTTTCAATTTCAGTGCTAGTGATTGGTCTCTTTATATTTTCTATTTCTTCCTGGTTCAATCTCAGAAGGTTGTGCTTTTCTAAGAATTTGTCCATTTCTTCCAGGTTGTCCATTTTATTGGCATATAGTTGACTGTAGTAATCTCTCATGATCCTTTGTATTTCTGCAGTGTCAGTTGTTACTTCTTTTCCATTTCTAATTCTATTGATGTGAGTCTTCTCCCTTTTTTTCTTGATGAGCCTGGCTAATGGTTTATCAATTTTGTTTATCTTCTCCAAGAACCACCTTTTAGTTTTATTGATCTTTGCTATTCTTTCCTTCATTTCTTTTTCATTTATTTCTGATCTGATCTTTATGATTTCTTTCCTTCTGCTAACTTTGGAGTTTTTTTGTTTTTCTTTCTCTAATTGCTTTAGGTGTAAGGTTAGGTTGTTTATTTGAGATGTTTCTTGTTTCTTGAGGTAGGATTGCATTGCTATATACTTCCCTCTTAGAACTGCTTTTGCCACATCCCAAATGGTTTGGGTCATCGTGTCTTCATTGTCATTTGTGTCTAGGTAATTTTGGATTTCCTTCTTTGATTTCTTCAGTGATCTCTTGGTTATTTAGAAGTGTATTGTTTAGCTTCCATGTTTGTATTTTTTACAATTTGTTTCCTGTAATTAATATTTAGTCTCATAACATTGTGGTCAAAAAAGATACTTGATACGATTTCAATTTTCTTAAATTTACCAAGGTTTGATTTGTGACCCAAGATATTATACATCCTGGAGAATGTTCCCTGAGCACTTGATAAGAAAGTGTATTCTGTTGTGTTTGGGTGGAATATCCTATAAATATCAATTAAGTCCATCTTGTTTAATGTATAATTTAAAGCTTGTGTTTCCTTATTTTTTTTTCATTTTGCATGATCCCTCCATTGGTGAAGGTGGGGTTTTAAAGTCCCCTACTATGATTGTGTCACTGCCAATTTCGCCTTTATGGCTGTTAGCATTTACCTTAAGTACTGAGGTGCTCCTATGTTGGGTACAAAAATATTATAATCGTTATATCTCCTTCTTGGATTGATCCCTTGTTCATTATGTAGTGTCCTTCTGTCCCTCTGCAGTGTAATAGTCTTTATTTTAAAGTCTATTTTGTCTGATATGAGAACTGCTACTCCAGCTTTCTGTTGATTTCCCTTTGCATGGAATACCATTTTCCATCCCCTCACAATCAGTCTGTATGTGTCCCCAGGTCTGAAGTGAGTCTCTTGTAGACAGCATAGGTACGTGTCTTGTTTTAGTATCCATTCAGCCAATCTATGTATTTTGGTTGGAGCATTTAATCCATTTACATTTAAGGTAGTTATCAATTTGTATGTTCCTATTAGCATTTTCTTAATTGTTTTGGGTTTGTTATGGTAGGTCTTTTCCTTCTCTTGTGTTTCCTGCCTAGAAAAGTTCCTTTAGTATTTGTTGTTAAGCTGGTTTGGTGGTGCTGAATGCTCTTAACTTTCATTTTTCTGTAAAGGTTTTAATTTCTCCATCAAATCTGAATGAGATCCTTCCTGGGTAGAGTAATCTTTGTTGTGGGATTTTCCCTTTCATCACTTTAAATATGTCCTGCCACTCCCTTCTGACTTGCAGAGTTTCTGCTGAAGGATCAGCTGTTAACCTCATGGAGATTCCTTTGTATGTTATTTGTTGATTTTCCCTTGATGCTTTTAATATCCTTTCTTTGTATTGAATTTTTGATCGTTTGTAATAATATGTGTCTTGAAGTGTTTCTCCTTGGGTTTAACCTGTATGGGGCTCTCTGTGCTTCCTGAAATTGATTGACTATTTCTTTTCCCATATTAGAGTAGTTTGCAGCTACAGTCACTTCAAATATTATCTCAGCCCCTTTCTTTTTCTCTTCTTCTGGGACCCCTATAATTCGAATATTGGCGTGTTTAATGTTTTCCCAGAGGTCACTGAGACTGTCCTCAATTCTTTTCATTCTGTTTTCTTTATTCTGCTCTGCGGTAGCTTTTTCCACTATTTTGTCTTCCAGGTCACTTATCTGATCTTCTGCCTCAGTTATTCAGCTATTGATTCCTTCTAGAGAATTTTTAATTTCATTTATTGTGTTGTTCATCATTGTTTGTTTGTTCTTTAGTTCTTCTTGGTCCTTGTTAAACATTTGTTGTGTTTTTTCAGTTCTATTTCCAAGATTTTGGATCATGTTTACTATCATTACTCTGAATTCTTTTTCAGGTAGACTGCGTATTTCCTTTTCATTTGTTTGGCCTGGTGGATTTTTACCTTGTTCCTTCATCTGCTGTGTGCTTCTCTGTCTTCTCATTTTGCTTAACTTAATGTGTTTGGGGTCTCCTTTTCACAGACTGCAGGCTCATAGTTCCCGTTGTTTTTGGTGTCTGCCCCCAGTCGCTAAGGTTGTTTCAGTGGCTTGTTTAGGCTTCATGTCGCTAAGGTTGTTTCAGTGGCTTGTTTAGGCTTCCCATTGGAGGGGACTGGTGTCTGTGTTCTGGTGGATGAGTCTGGATCTTTTCTTTCTGGTGTGCAGCACGGTGTCTGATGGTGTGTTTTGGGGTTCTGTGACCTTATTATGGTTTTAGGCAGCCTCTCTGAGAATGGGTGTGCTTGTGTTCCTGTCTTGCTAGTTGCTTGGCATAGGGTGTCCAGCACTGTAGCTTGTTGGTTGTTGAGTGAAGTTAGGTCTTAACATTGAGATGCAGATCTCTGGCAGAGCTTTTGCCATTTGATATTATGTGGAGCCAGGAGGTCTCTGGTGGACCAATTTCCTGAACTCTGCTCTCCCACTTCAGCGGCACAGGCATGACACCCGGCCAGAGTGCCAAGACCCTGTCAGCCACACAGCTCAGAAGAAAAAGCAGAAAAAAAGAAAGATAGAAAGAGAAAAATGAAGTAAAATAAAGTTATTAAAATAAAAAAAATTAATTATTAATAATAAGAAAAATTAAAAACTAATACAAAAGAAATAAATGAGGTCAGACAGAACCTTGGGACAAATGGTAAAAGCAAAGTTATACAAACAAAATCACACAAAGAAGCATACACATACACACTCTCAAAATGAACAAAAGGAAAAAATATATTTATATATTTAAAAAAAGGAAGAAAGAAACCAAATTAATAAACCAATCTACCAATGATGATAAACTCTAAATACTAAACTAAGATAAACATGAAATCAGAAAAAAATTAGATGCAGAAAGCAGACCTCAAGTCTACAGTTGCTCACAAAGTCCACCACCTCAATTTTGGGATGATTCATTGTTTATTCAGGTATTCCAGAGATGCAGGGTACATCAAGTTTATTGTGGAGATTTAATTCACTGCTCCTGAGGCTGCTGGGAGAAATTTCCCTTTCTCTTCTTTGTTCTCACAGCTCCCAGGGGCTCAGCTTTGGATTTGGCCCCGCCTCTGCTTGTAGGTCGCCGGAGGGCGTCTGTTCTTAGCCCAGACAGGACGGGGTTAAAGGAGCAGCTGAGTAGGGGGCTCTGGCTCACTCAGGCTGGGGGGAGGGAGGGGTACGGAATGTGGGGTGAGGCTGCGGTGGCAGAGGCTGGCGTGACGTTTCAACAACCTGAGGCATGCTGTGTATTCTCCTGGGTAAATTTTCCCTGGATCACGGGACCCTGGCAGTGACTTGTTGCACAGGCTCCCGGGAGGGGTGGTGTGGATAGTGACCTGTGTTTGCACACAGGGTTCTTGGTGGCTATAAGCAGCAGCCTTAGCATTTCATGCCCGTCTCTGGGGTCTGTGCCGACAGTCCCAGCTCGCGCCTGTCTCAGGAGCTGATTTAAGCAGTGCTCTGAATCCCCTCTCCTTGCGCACCCTGAAACAATTGTCTCTTGCCTCTTATGCAGTTCTGGACTTTTTCCCAGACTCCCTCCCGGATAGCTGTGATGCACTAGCCCCCTTCAGGCTGTGTTCACGCAGCCAGCCCCAGTCCTCTCCCTGGGATCTGACCTCTGAAGCCCAAGCCTCAGCTCCCAGCCCCGACCTGCCCCAGCAGGTGAGCAGGTGAGTGCTGGTTGGCACCAATCCTCTGTGCAGGAATCTCTCCTCTTTGCCCTCTGCACCCCTGTTGCTGCACTCTCCTCCATGGCTCTGAATCTTCGCCCCCGCCACCCTCCCTTCTCTGCCAGTGAAGGGGCTTCCTAGTGTGTGGAGACTCTTCCTCCTTCACAGGTCCCTCCCAGAGGTGTAGGTCCCATCTCTATTCTTTTGTCTGTTTTTTCTTTTGCCCTACCCAGGTAGGTGTGGAGTTTCTTGCCTTTTGGGAGGTCTGAGGTCTTCTGGCAGCATTCAGTAGGTGTTCTGTAGGAATTGTTCCACATGTAGATGTATTTCTGATGTATTTGTGGGGAGGAAGGTGATCCCCATGTTTTATTCCTCCGTCATCTTGAAGGTTTCTAGTCTTCATTTTAAATAATAGTATAACTCAAAATATTCTCAGGCTTCTGTTACTGAACCAAACTTGGGTCTGCTTGCTCACCATGCAGCAAAGCCAAGTTACTGACACTGTGTTGTGGTGAGGGAAAGTACAGTGTTTATTGTAGACCAAGCAAGGAGAACGGGCAGCTCATACTTAAAAGACCCAAACTTCTCGAAGGCTTTCAGGGAAGGGTTTCCAAAGACAAAGTGAGGGAGAGGGTGGCAGGGTATGTGATCTGCTGATGCACAGTTTTCTGATTAGTGGGTGATGAGGTAACCAGGTGAGGTCACAGGGGTCAGCATTATCAATCTTCAGGTTTTGGCCAGTCTGTGGGCTACATGCTCATGGTCATCATGCAGTTAGCTTCTTCCACCTGGTAAGGGTTTCAGCATCTACTAAACAAGTCAAGGATATGGCTCAGTGTATTATCTATAGCCCTTGAGGAGGAACTCAAGGTCCTTGACTTTGTTTTATGGCTAAACTATTATTAATTTGTCCGATTTGACTGTTTTCCTTCGTTTCTTCATTTTCTCATTTCTCTGATTAAATTTTCTCTTTGGAACTCAGGAAAATCCTAGGATGCTAAAGCTTTTCCACTAAGAAGAGGCAGGGGCCATCAGGAGTGGGGTGGGCCCATCCTTGGGAAGGCCCCCACAGGATCCTGCTTAGTTTCACTTCTACTTCTATTCCATATTTTAGTGGCTATTGTACTTTAATTCCCCACAAAAGAACTGGTTGGCACAGATTTAAAAAAGAGTTGTGAAAAGAATATTAACTTAATATTATTAAGTTTATATGAAATTTTGTTTAATATTTATGTGGCAGATTCCTTTGACCTACGATTATTGGTGCATAAGCCTCTTTTTGAAATCTTATTTTGCTGTCATGATTTGAAAGAAAACTAGCAAATGACTATTTAAACAAGAGTTATTTTTTTTCTTTTTCTTTCTCCCTCTCCTTTTCCTTTAATACACAAGTCTAATGAGGTGCAAAGGATATTTCATATTGTCAAGCTCATCTAAAGCATACAATCTTTATCTCTCCTTCATGCCACAGTGAATTAAGTAGATAAACATGTCATGAGAAATTAAGATGGATGATAAACTTGTTGGTACCATCTTGGAGGCACAAGACATCATCACCCTCTCCACAGGTATTTGGTTAAAATACTCTGTCCTCACATTTTCAAGCAGCATCTTGAAGAAATATCACACACATTGTTGAAAGCAGGAAGAAGTCAAAGAAAATATGACTCAGAGTTTACATATTGCATACATAATATGGTCTTGATATGAACTTGAAAAGACAGAATAAGATATGCACAATACTTAACATTTATTTACAGAGGTTAACTCAACCAATTTACTAATGGAGTAGAAAAGAAATTTTTTTTTCTTTATTTTATAGATAAGGTCACAGAAGAAAAGGAAAGATAAGTTAGTTTCCCGAAGCCATAATTGCTTATAATTAAAGATCCAAGTCTAAATGTATTTTACTGTCGCTATTTGTTTATATCAAAGAACAGTCATTGACAATATGAATATAAAATCAAAGATGAAAAAATATGACTTTATCATTTTTTTGCATGAAATCCAAACCATATAGCAAGGAGAAGCAGTATAGTTTAGGCAACTATATTTTGATGACAAAGCCAGTTACACTTATGGAAAAGTGAATGTTAGAATGATTCTCATGTCATTTCAAAGACTAATTTTTGCTCAGCTTCTTCATTAAAAGATATAAAAGGAAACAGCTAAAATCTAAAAAAAAAAAAAAAGTTCTGTTAACATTTTCTGGAGATATACTTCACCATTGTTTTCTTTTCCTGGGAGTATTTACACAGTTGAAAAGGTTGACTGTAAATGAGACATATACAATGCCAATGAAATGACAACTTGGAGAAGTATAAACAAAATATCTTGATAAAGAATTCAAACAAATTCTATTTTAGCAAGTTAGAGACACTAAAGAAGAGTTTATCTTTCCTTCCTTCCTTCCTTCTGACCTTTCATCCATCCATCCTATCTATCTATCTATCTATCTATCTATCTATCCGTGCCTCCATATACCTACCTAACAGTTTTAGTGAACTGTTTTGTGTTACTCATCATTCTCACCTTTTCTCACCTCACTACACATTTACACTTAACAAATATGGAATATACATTTGGTACTTAAGAAATGCTGAGATAAATTGAGATGAACTACAATGTATATAGATATCACAAAGACATATATATATAATTATATATATAATTTATACTTATATTTATATTCTCATATATAGCATATAATAGCTCATAGCTCACACATATACACATATAAACATGAAGCCAACTACCCTGAACTGCTTGATTTTTCACTTTCTCTTCTCTGAACTCCTGTTAATTCTTAACATTCTTTTCAACCTAAGCAGTGCATATCACTTACTATCTTGTACTATTATTATTAAGATATGAATTTAACTTGTGAAATGTTTGTGCTTTAAGTCTCCAAGTCAAATGGTGGACTGTGCCATGAACACTATATTTATAACTTAGGGGAGTACTTTCCACATGAAAGAAGTTAAATATTGTTGATGAGATGATATTGTTTGTGAAGGATGAAACTGCTCAAACTGATTGTGTTCACCCTATTCCCTCCTCTCTCTACATGATATCATGAAGATGAGAAATACAGAATGAATAACCACTCACAAAATAACTTTAATAGGAAAAGTTGCTGAAGAAATGGAGTAATCTGATCTTGCATAGCTTGTATCACAGAAGCTGAGATGAACATGAAATCTTTTATGTGAAATTTACCTTTGAAATTTCTATTATTCTAACCTTAGAAAAGCAGTTGGCTCTCTTTGTATTTCATATAAAAATTCTTCACCCTGGCTGTTTTGCAAATATCAACATAATTTTATGAAGAAAAATGCTGTAATCAAGTACCATAAAAACAAACAAAAGTGCTGGCCCAAACCCGTTGCTTAGCAATCACATGTTTTAGTATAGAGCAACTTGCATTATTTTAGCTTATAATATTCATAATGCCCTTCAAGATTTTACACATTACAAAGAAACGTTTATGACCATCAGTCGCACAGTTTTGCAATTAATACTGATATGATTTTTCCCCACAACCCTGTATAGGACTAGGAAGTGGAAACCTTTGATTCTATAAAATATTTGCAATTGAAGAAACAGATTACTAGGTTGTTTATAAAGAATCTTTTCTGTTTCTAGCTTTAGTATATCCTACAACTATTTTACATAGTTTGATATAGGCTTTGTTAACATCCATAAAAGTTTTACTTTTCAGAACTAATTAATTTCGTAGATCAGTGAGTGTAGTGTGGTGGACAGCATGTGTAATTTGCAGTAAGAAGACATGGTTCAAGTCATAGTTATGCCTTTTATTAATTCCATAACATATTTTTGTGAGTATAAGTGATTTTGAATGTAAAACCAAAAAAATTATAATAGCAATGCTAGTAGTAGTAGTAGTAGCAGTAGTAACAGTAAGCCACAGAGTAATATTTATATAACATTTATTATACTTAGGATGTCAACTTAAAGATTGAGAGATATAGATATTGTAAAAGATTTTAGATAACAGAAAACACTTTTAAATATTAATGTCTATAACATATAGGAAAATAATAAGTATATTTCTTGGACACATTTTCTTCCAGGTACTGTTCCAAATGCTTTAAATACATTCATTAATTTAATAATTCTTATTATACTCTCCACTTTACAAATGATAGAAAGCTTCAAGAACTTGTCCAAAGACAAATCTTATAGAACTCATGCTCTTAAGCCTGATTCTAGAGCTCATACTTTTATGACACTTAAAAATGCAGTTTGGGGCTTCCCTGGTGGCACAGTGGTTGAGAGTCCGCCTGCCAATGCAGGGGACACGGGTTCGTGCCCTGGTCCGGGAAGATCCCACATGCCACGGAGCAGCTGGGCCCATGAGTCATGGCCGCCGAGCCTGAGCGTCCGGAGCCTGTGCTCCGCAACGGGAGAGGCCACAACAGTGGGAGGCCCGCATACCGCAAAAAAAAAAAAAAAAAAAAATGCAGTTTGTCAATGACATGAGAATTATTCAGAATTTAACATCATCAAAATACTGATACCAAGATTCAACAGAACTAGTCATATAAAGTTTGCTATCCTCTCAAAAGTGAGTATAGAAACCTAAAAAAATTCTTGAAAAACGAAATATAGTTTATTTCATAGATGTTGACCAACTTAATGTTGCCTAGGGAGTGTCAGCATTGTTAAACCATACTTAACAATGAGCCACTACTCTGCTCCCTGTCAGTGTGTGTATTATTTTTACCAATTCCAGACCTTTATATAAACATAATCATATACTGTGTACTCTTTGCATACATCTTCTTTTATACATCAAAATGATTTTAAGTTGTATCCATGCTTTTGTGTGTATCAACAGTCCTTTCATTTTCATTGCTGAGTAATAACATTGTATAAATATACTACCCTTTTTTATTAATTCACACTTGGTGGAAATTTGATTTTTCCCCAGTTTCTCTAAATACTTCAAAAAATTCTTTTTATGGATGTGTATTTTCACTTCCCTTTGGTAATTACCTAGAAGTGGAATTGCTGAGTGACATATTAATTGCGTGTGTGTGTGTGTTTAAATAAAAAACTGTTAACTCTTTTTTAAAGTGGTTATAGCATTCTCCACACTATCTGCATAACAGAAAGTTCCAGTTGCTCCACACTTTTGGCAACACTTAGTTACTAGTCATCTTAATTTTAGCCTTACTTTAGTGTGTGTGTAGTGATACTTAATTACGTTTATTTGGATTTTTCACAGATAACAGGATTTTGAATTAAATTATAATTTTGAACATCTTTTGCATATATTTATTAACCATTTGTATACCTTCTCTTATGAAATGTCTGTTAAAATATTTAGCAATGAATTCTCTCAGTAATTATTTTACCTGAAAATGCCTTTTTTTACTTCGTTTTTTGGAGATATGGATGTTATTTCCTTTCAGATGTTTAAATGTGTTATTTCACTGTCTCCTGACTTTCACTATTTCTCTTGAGAAATCTGTTGCATACTTATATTTGTTTATTTTTATGTAATAGGTCTCATTATTATAAGTACTTTAAAAAGTTTTTTATTATCACTTCTTTTCACTGAATTTATTATTCTGTCTATTGATGTGGGTTTCTTTGGATTCATCCTGTTTAATGTTTGCTTAATTTCTTGGAATCATGGGTATATAATTTGCATCAAATTTTGAGAACAAAATTAGTTATTTTATCAAATATGTATTTTGTACACCACTTTCTGAGACCTATATTAAAGGACTAGTTTAGCTCCTACAACTTTTGAGTCTCTGCTTATTATTTTAGGCCTTTTAAACTCTGTCTTTCAACTTGTATAATTTATGATGCAATTTTATCAGGATTATTAATTTTTTTGAAGAGTATAATATACTACAAAGACCATTAAATGAATTATTTCAGTTTTTTTTTCTCATTTCTAGAAGTTCTATTTGTTTCATGGCTTTAATTTTTTCATTATGTTTTCATTTAAATCCCTGAACATATTTATAATAATCTTTTTAAGTGTGTCTATTAATTCTATAATATTTTTATTTTTTATCTGAATTGCACCCCCTTTCCCCAATATGGTTTAAATGTTCCTGCTACTTCACGTGTCAAATTTAATTTGCTTGGATGCTTCTCATTGTGACATTATGTTGAATAGTGTGGAGACTTTACTGCGTGTTTCTAACAAGTGTTGTGTTTTGTTTTGGCTGGCAGTTAAGGTGCTTGTCAATAAGTTTGACCACATCAGGGCATGTGGCCAGAAGATGGGTTTTTTATGCTTTTCAGAAGATGGGTCTAACAGTAGACTTTACTATATGGTTAGTTTAACCATTATATGCTAGCCTGACCATGTGGTTCCTACTGAACACCTTGATTGTTTAAATAGTTTCCTTCAATCTCGCTCCTCAGAACTCAAATGCCACTGGCCCTGCATGAGCTGTATGATACACTCAGTTTACGCTGCCTGGTAGTTGTTCTTGATCCAGTAACTTGTCTTTGCCTGTTCTTGTGGAACCTTTCTCTGTGAAACTTCAGCTAAGCCAATGCATAAATTTACCTCCATTTAGAGTTTAAAGACATCCAGACAGAAATGGTAGTGAATCCATAGTTGAAATTCTAAAAATAATTTTCTGTGTATCTTTCTCCTCTTGATAATCTATCCTACAAATTCCAGCTGTCTCATTTTCCTCAAACTCTCAGCAAGAACACCATGATTTGCTTATCTTGGGCATTCATGGGAGGCAGGAAATTACCCTCAGTTTGAAGGCTAAAGTGATTGACAGGCTAACCTGTTTCCTTTCTTGCACGGATCACTGTTGTGTGCTACCTATTATCCAATATCTGAAAACATAATTTCTTTGTATACTTTGTTCAGTTTTCTAGTTGTTCACAGTGAGAAAATATGTATGATACCAGATATTTTGCTATAGGCAGTAACAGAAATAGGAGCACTTTTAAAAGATTTTTTAAAATAAAAAAAATGTACAAAATTTTGAAATACAGAATATCATGGAAGAAAAATGTACACATTTCTTGTAATTACACTACTAAGGTATAGATACATTTTACATTGTGATGTATATCATTTAAGGACATATTTTTATGCACAGTACGTTTATCTATGCTTACATTTATTAATCATGCTGTACTGGATGAATAGTGTCCCCCCAAATTCATATTTATCCAGTAGTTGTTCATGTGACCTTACTTGGAAGAGGGATCTTTGCAGATGTAATAAAGGTAAGATGAGGTCATACTGAGTTAGTGTGGGCCATAACTCCAATGACTAATGTGCTTATAAGAAGAGGGAAATTTTGACAAAAGGAAACAAACACACACAAAGGGAAGATGTCCATGTTAAGACAGAGGCAAAACTTGGAATGATGCAGCTACAAACCAAAGAATGTCAAGTATTGCCAGCAACCTCCAGAAGCTAGATGAGAGATATGGAATAGATTCTGCCTCAGAGCTATGAAAAGGAACCAAAACTGGTTTAAGCTAGATAATTCGTAGTAATTTGTTATGGTAGCACTAGGAAGGTAATCTACATGATATTGAATATATTATGTAAAATATATATTATCATTTTTATAACATATATTTTACAATCATTTCTAACTTTTTTAAAAAAATGAGCTGTTGGGCTTCCCTGGTGGCACAGGGGTTGAGAGTCCGCCTGGACACGGGTTCGTGCCCCGGTCCGGGAAGATCCCACATGTCGCGGAGCGGCTGGGCCCGTGAGCCATGGCCACTGAGCCTGCGCGTCCGGAGCCTGTGCTCCGCAGCGGGAGAGGCCACAACAGTGAGAGGCCCGCGTGCCACAAGAAAAAAAAAAAAAGAACTCTTAATTATATGCTATCATATGACATTTAATTATTTAAGAGTAATTCATTATAAAATTATATATGTATATTATATATATATATAAAGAAATAAAGCAAGAGAGAAACCAAATCAATAAACAACTCTACCAATTATAATAAGCTTTAAATACTAAACTAAGATAAACATAAAACCAGAAAGAACTTAGATGCAGAAAGCAAACCTCAAATCTACAGTTGCTCCCAAAGTCCACCACCTCAATTTTCAGATGATTCATTGTCTAATCAGGTATTCCAGAGATGCAGGGTTCATCTAGTAGATTTTGGAGATTTAATCTGCTATCCTGAGGCTGCTGGGAGAAATTTCCCTTTCTTGTCTTTGTTTGCACAGCTACTGTGGTTCAGCTTTGGATTTGGCCCTGCCTCTGCATGTTGGTCACCTGAGCGTGTCTGTTCCCTGCCCAGACAGGACTGAGTTAATGTAGCAGCTGATTAGGTGGTTCTGGCTCACTCAGGCCAGTGGTTGAAGGGTTACAGAATGCGAAGCATGCCTTTGGCGCAGATGCCAGCTTGTCGTTGCAACAGTCTGATGCACACGATTTGTTCTCCTGGGGAAGTTGTTCCTGGATCACAGGACCCTGGCAGTGGCAGGCTGCACAGGCTCCTGGGAGGGGATGTGTGGATAGTGACCTGTGCTTGCACACAGGCTTCTTGTTGGCAGCAGCAGCAGCCTTAGCATTTCATGCCCGTCTCTGGAGTCCACGCTGATAGCCGCGGCTCGTGCCTGTCTCTGGAGTTCATTTAGGTGGTGCTCTGAATCCCCTCTCCTCATGCACTCCAAAACAATGGTCTCTTGCCTCTTAGGCAGTTCCAGACTTTTTCCCAGACTCCCTCCCGGCTAGCTGTAGCACACTAGCCCCCTTCAGGCTCTGTTCACACAGCCAAACACAGTCCTCTCCCTGGGATCTGACCTCCGAAGCCCAAGCCTCAGCTCCCAGCCCCCACCCATCCCGGCCTGTGAGCAGACAAGCCTCTCAGGCTGGTGAGTGCTGGTCTGCACTGATGATCCTCTGTGCGGGAATCTCTCTGCTTTGCTCTCCGCACCACTGTTGCTGCGCTCTCCTCGGTGGCTCCGAAGCTTCCCCCACCCTCCCCTGTCTCTGCCAGTGAAGGGGCTTCCTAGTGTGTGGAAAATTTTCCTCCTTCACAGGTTCCTCCCAAAGGTGCAGGTCCTGTCCCTATTCTTTTGTCTCTGTTTTTTCTTTTGCCCTACCCAGGTACGTGGGTAGTTTCTTGCCTTTTGGGAAGTCTGAGGTTTTCTGCCAGAGTTCAGTAGGTGTTCTGTAGGAGTTGTTCCACATGTAGATGTATTTCTGATGTATTTGTGGGAAGGAAGGTGATCTCCATGTCTTACTTCTTCACCATCTTGAAGGTTCTCCCTATAATTATTTCCTGAATATTAACTCCTAGAAAAATATTTGGTATGAATATTTTCAGATTCCTTGACAAATATTCTCAAATTTCCAAAAAGAAATATAAAAACATGAGAATGTTTATCAGAACATTCTAGCCAAAACAAAGCACAATCCCTTATGTTAAACTTTGCTGTTTTGATAGTTGAATGATAAAATGAAAAGTCATTATTGTTTTGTTATGCATTAATTTGACTACTAATGAGTTTTAACATTTTTATGTGCTTTTATGCAATTTCTATTTGTATATGTCTGGTTTATGAAGTTCTTTTACTGAATATTTGTTTTGGGTAACATTTATTAATTTGTATTATGATAAGATTTTATTTATTTATTTTTCATGTTGGTATTCTCCTCCTTTGATCATAGGAGTTCAAAAGTGTAGCAATATTCCTTTTAAACTGCTACATTCTATACTACATTTCAAAATTTAATTTAACACAATTCAAGACTCAAAAGTAAGAACAATTATGATATTAACTACATTTTAATTTTCTGTTTAATTTTGGATTCCAATTCATAAGTTCTGGAAAGTGTTTGAATCTGTATTTCAACCTTCATAGATTTTTGTGTATATCACTGAGATGTTATGTGTTTCTCTGTGTAAATATCTATATGTATGTACATATATGCACATATATAATTGACAATAGAAACCAATAAAAATGGAAAAATATGATGCTTACTAGACAAGAAAAAGTAATTTGGCCACATTCAAGTCAGTGAAGTCAATTTAAGGTTCACGATGATTTCCCTTGAGGTGTACTTTGATTTGATTACTTTGAAGTTATAGGATTCAAATATTTTCCATAGGCAAGGCAGTGTTGTATGTGTATGTAGACTCTGTGTGTATGCAGACTGATTAGAACAAATGTATTTTCAAATTTCCCTTTGGGGCTAAATAAACTCAAAAGAAACATGGAATACTGAAGCACTCATTCTAATAGATAGTTAACAAATGAGTTCTCCATGATATATATATTTTTAAATTATTTATTTTTGGCTGCGTTGGGTCTTCATTACTGCGTGCAGGCTTTCTCTAGTTGTGGCGAGCGGGGGCTACTCTTCTTTGTGGTGCACTGACTTTTCATTGCAGTGGCTTCTCTTGTTATGGAGCATGGGCTGTAGGCATGCAGGCTTCAGTAGTTGTGGCACACAGGCTTAGTTGCTCTGCGACATGTGGGATCTTCCTGGATCAGGGCTCATACTCATGTCCCCTGCATTGGCAGGCAGATTCTTAACACTGTGCCACCAGGGAAGCCCCCTCCATAATATTTTAAAGATACACTCTGACATGTACACACTCTAATATTTAAAATGGATAACCAACAAGGACCTACTGTAGAGCACAGGGAATTCTGCTCAATATTATGTAACAACCTAAATGGGAAAAGAATTTAAGAAAGAATAGCTACATGTATACGTATAACTGAATCACTTTGCTGTGCACCTAAAACTAACACAACATTGTTAATCAACTATACTCCAATATAAAATAAAAAGTTACAAAAAAAATGATACCCTCACATGAGACTGTGTACAGAAAGCTAATGCTAATGGAATACATATAAGAATGATAAAAATTCTCAGGTATGCCAAGCTTAACTTTTGCTCTGGGGAAACAAATGAAAGCTACAAGTTTTGGGAAGCTTAACACAATAAAAAATTTCATATTCTAATAAAGTTTAGTCATTGATATAACATACAAACTAATGTGTTTCTATATTAATGGTATTAAATGTACGTATACCCATAGATATTCAGAAGGTTAAATTCTCTTCTTTAGACCTTTTTTAAGTTTCCTAAATCTATATCAAATGTACAGATTTCCATTAGTGCAACACAGTCCTAAGACACTGCAGTTTCACGGCATTTGTTTTTGGTTTATATATACCCTAAGGAGCTCAATGTATTTTACTCTGACCATTCTCATGTTATATACATATCATAAAGTCTGAAGACAATTCTGAGGAAATGTGACAGTTTCAAACTATGAATACTGAGGTTTTTGTCCAGAGTATAAATAAAACAAGCTCAAAAATCATAAATTTAGACTTACTTGGTAGTATCTGAATATCTTTTGAAGTACCACCTAAACAATATCACTGTACACATGGGTTGCCTTTTTAAATTTACACTTTGTTATATACCTCATGTTTACACTCTCCAAGAAAGTTATTATATTTCAGAAAACAATGTTATGATTTATCAGCTTATAGTCATAAGATAAAAAGGATATTAAATTGACATGGCTAACATTACTTTAAATTTGTTGCTTCTACATTGTTTCTACAATAAAAAATGTCCTTTTATAAAGTAGGAGAAAGTATATCGTGCCCATAATTTTAACTGAGATAATTATTAAAAGACCATAAGGTAAATTTAAGGTAAATCTTAAATTAGTAATACTATGAGTCTAGATGACAAAAATTATAATCTTCCAAGTTAGAAAATTTAGGATGTAATTTTTGTTATTAATTAGTTTTTCTTCTTTTTTATTGAAATATTGTTGATTTACATTGTATTAGTTTCAGATGTACAGCATAGTGATTTAGTATTTTTCCAGATTATATTCCATTACAGGTTATTATAAGATACCAGGTATCTTATAATTCTATGTGCTATAGAGTATATCTTTGTTGCTTATCTATTTTATATATTGTAGTTTGTGTCTGTTAATCCCATACTCTATTTGTCCCTCCTTTTTAGTGTATCATGACTGAATAGAAATTAATGAATTATTCATTAAATAAAACCCAAGGGTTGTGGTGAAGCACATTCAAAAACTTGATATGTATAATTTTGTAAATTAGATTGTAATAAAAAGGTAAAGCATGTGTCAACTTATATTTTGGGATATATATATGAAAAATAAAAATTATTATTATAGCTCAAGTGTATTGAACACTTACCATGTTCAAGATGATATCCAAAAATCTTCACATGGATTATGAGATGTAACCCTTGCAATAAACTATGAAGTAGTAACATTTATCTTCCCTGTTTTACTAGGCAACTCATAAATGGTAGATTTGGGGTTTTAACAGAGGTGAGCTGACTCCAGAACTTACACTCTTAATACAGAGAGAGATATTCACTTAATTCCAGTAGAATAGTCTCAGGAGAGAGTGCAGATGCAAAGTTAATAGGTCCTGCTTTGATTCCACGTGAGAAAATGGGACTGGAGCTGTTGGGCATGGGTCAGATGGTATGTGCATAAGTGTGGAACAGAAGAGCACTATGAAATGAGGCCTCTCATCTTGGATCTGTGTCCCTCTGAATACCAAAGGCTTAGCACTATACCTAGCATATTAAAATACACAACCTGTTCGAATCCTATTTCTTCCATGATATTTAACTTGCTCTTTCCATATAATATAGAAGCTAATTTGCTTTTCAGGTGAAAGTCAAGTCCTGTTTAGATCATATATCAGGTTTAAATGATAGGAGATTTGAAATTCATACCTAGAAAATTTGGAATTCAAAGTTTAATAGAAAATTTCTTCATAAAATGCCATCAGTATGTGATAAGGTGAGAAAACACTAAAATTAGGGAAATGTTATTGACTCTGGGAGATTATTTCTCCAGGAATGTGACTGGTTTCAATGAACCTGTTTTGAATATCGACAGTCTTCACTTTTCAGCTGTGTATAAATTATCACTGTAAGAAGGCCTCCATTCTAGAAATTATGAATGGGTACATCTAAATAGAGGGAGGAAATAATGGGTTCAAATATTCAGCTCTTGGAAACTAAAAGCCATTCCCACAATATGTACCTAATCATGATGTGCATATCAAATGAACAAATAAAACAATCACTGAAGGTAAGTGAACAAAAAATGGACTAGTCTATACAAACCAATAAAATCAAGAAGAACCCAAGGTGTAGAGATAGTCAAAATAAGGTCTCTACATATTTTTTGGAGAAATTTTTTAGTGTTAGTCTATTCCTCCATATAATAAACAACAAGTATTTGAAACTATAAAGACTATTTGCATGTATTTTCAGAAGCATCTGGCACAGGGAAAG
The DNA here is from genome assembly GCF_005190385.1 of Monodon monoceros. Lineage (NCBI taxonomy): Eukaryota > Metazoa > Chordata > Mammalia > Artiodactyla > Monodontidae > Monodon > Monodon monoceros. The sequence goes on along the minus strand of NW_021703777.1, from coordinate 58,651,753 downwards.
TACACACAAACTGGGGACAAATTAGTTTGGCAGGTGTTTCTCCTCCATTCTGATTTTAAGAGATCTAGGTTAACAAAAATTCCTTTTCTTAGGCACATGGTGTTCCTGATCACCATTCCAGCTAGAAGTGGAAAAGAACATGGAAAAACACAAAGGAAGTTTTTATGAGTGGAGTCTACAATTGATGCATATTACAGCTTTTCACATCCCATTGTCTAAAACTCAGTCATGTGGCCACAAGCAACAGAAGGAGACCTAGGAAGCATCAAGTAGAAGAAGAAAACATGGATTTCAGTGAGCAGCTAACAATTACCTATTTATATGTATATTTTGAGAGAGAGATTTAATGTGATTTCTTTCCAAAATATCATCTTCTATTATTATCAGAAGCCACTATTCATTTTTTAAGTGTTAAAGATATAGGAAACCACCAAAGCATCTTATAAAAATTTCTGGAGAGAAAAATCACTATAAACTGATATTACTGATCACATCCTTACATAAAAGAAAGTTACAAAAACCTAAGATAGTGATAGCCAAGAAGACTTTCTCTACTTTAAAATTTGTATAAGGATCTGAATAATGAACTAATATGGTAATTTTAAATTGTCCATTATTTTAAAAAGGTCTCCAAGCAGCCATATATTCCAACATTTGATAACCTAGTTTGAGAAATCATCTACTTTTACAAAAAGTAATTCTTCATGTTGTTTAGAGGGTTTAAAGTTTATGTTGGCCTTTATCATTCCTGAACTGATTAAATAGATTTTGTACCACTGTTATCAACAGTTCACAGTAAAAAAATAAAAATATTTCTTTCAGTTCATAGATAGTAGGTACAAAATCCCAAAATTCTACCATTGCAGCAAAAAGAATACAATAGATAGGAATAAGGAGACAAAAGAACTGTATGCAGAAAACTATAAGACACTGATGAAAGAATTTAAAGATGATACAAACAGATGGAGAATTATACCATGTTTTTGGGTTGGAAGAATCAACATTGTGAAAATGACTCTATGACCCAAAGCAATCTACAGATTCAAAGCAATCCCTATCAAACTACCAATAGCATTTTTCACAGAACTAGAACAAAAAATTTCACAATTTGTATGGACAAAAAAGACCTTGAATAGTCAAAGCAATCTTGAGAAAGAAAAATGGAGCTGGAGGAATCAGGCTCCCTGACTTCAGACTATACTCCAAAGCTACAGTAATCAAGACAGTATGATACTAGCACAAAAACAGAAATATAGATCAATGGAACAGGATAGAAGCCCAGAGGTAAACCTGCACACATATGGTCACCTTATCGTTGATAAAGGAGGCAAGAATGTACAATGCAGAAAAGACAGTCTCTTCAATAAGTGGTTCTGGGAAAACTGAATGAAATTAGAACACTCCCTAACACCATACACAAAAATAAATTCAAAATGGATTAAAGACCTAAATGTAAGCCCAGACACTATAAAACTCTTAGAGGAAAACATAGACAGAACACTCTATGACATAAATCACAGCAAGATCCTTTTGGATCCACCTCCTAGAGAAATGGAAATAAAAACAAAAATAAACAAATTGGAACTGAGGAAACTTAAAAGCTTTTGCACAACAAAGGAAACCATAAATAAGATGAAAAGACAACCCTCAGAATGGGAGAAAATATTTGCAAACAAAGCAACTGACAAAAGTTTAATCTCCAAAATATATGAGCAGCTCAGGCAGCTCAATATCAAAAAAAAAAAACCAAAAAAGAACACAAACCAAAAATGGGCAGAAGACCTAAATAGACATTCCTCCAAAGAAGATATACAGATTGCTAACAAACACATGAAAGGATGCTCAATATCACTAATCATTAGAGAGATACAAACCAAAACCACAATGAGGTGTCACCTCATACCAGTCAGAATGGACATCATCAAAAATCTACAAACAATAAATGTTGGAGAGGGTGTTGAGAAAAGGGAACCCTCTTACACTGTTGGTGGGAATGTAAATTGATACAGCTACTATAGAGAACAGTAGGGAGGTTCCTTAAAAAACTAAAAATAGAACTACCATATGGCCCAGCAATCCCACTACTGGTCATATACCCTGAGAAAACCATAACTCAAAAAGAGTCATGTACCACAATGTTCATTGCAGCTCTGTTTACAATAACCAGGACATGGAATCAACCTAAGTGTCCATCAAAAGATGAATGGATAAAGAAGATGTGGCACATATATACAATGGAATATTACTCAGACATAAAAAGAAACGAAACTGAGTTATTTCTAGTGAGGTGGATTGACATAGAGTCTGAAATACAGAGTGAAGTAAGTCAGAAAGAGAAAAACAAATTCCATATGCTAACACATATATATGGAATCTAAAAAAAAAAAAAAAAGGTTCTGAAGAACCTAGGGGCAGGACAGGAATAAAGATGCAGATGTAGAGAATGGACTTGAGGACATGGGGAGTGGGAAGCGTAAACTGGGTTGAAGTGAGAGAGTGGCATGGACGTATATACACAATCAAATGTAAAATAGATAGCTAGTGGGAAGCAGCCACATAGCACAGGGAGATCAGCTCGGTGCTTTGTGACCACCTAGAGGGGTGGGATAAGGAGGGTGGGAGGGAGATGCAAGAGGGAGGGGATATGGGGATATATGTATACATATAGCTGATTCACTTTGTTATACAGCAGAAACTAACACAACATTGTAAACAATTGTACTCCAATAAAGATGTTAAAAAAATTTAAAAATAAATAAAATAAAATGGAATTGAGATGCCAGAATGGGGAGGTCTCACTCAGTACCACTCAAGGTCAATACAGGAAGGACTGTAGCTTAGAGCCCGCAACAGGAAGAATCATCATCAGGAAAGAATCATCAGTTACAGGCCTCAACAGGAAAGATGTGCTTGCATCTGCTACAGGAAACGGACTACACCAGCTACTAGGCCCATGAGAACCCATCATCTCCCTGAACTCCTGCTTTCCTCCTTTCATTCAAAAAATCCCTCCCAACTTTCAGCTTTTTACTCTGTAAAATAACTTTCCTCTTCTTTGTTTATTAGACTCACCTTGGCTTTTTCTATAGCCTGCATATCCAAAATTGTAATTCTTTGCTGTTCCTGAATAAACCCATTTTGCTTGAAAAGTAAAAAAAAAAAAATCCCAAAATTCAAAAACAGAAAAATCCCACTAATATAAGCTCAAATTAGTGTACTGGGGTCATGCTGTGTTTTCGTAATGAGCATAGGCATATTCACTTCAACACAGCATGTAAGGTAGGAAAATCAGAGCTCTACAGCTGGTTTATCATTAAATACATATTTGGGTTGAGAATGTATTAGGATAAAGTTACTGTAAATATCTCAATTAATATGCTACATCTCAGAGTTCAGTGTAACTTGAATATCACTTTTTTCAAGTAATTTTCCTCAGATATTTGCAAATGTACGTCCCACTCTATCAAAATTCCCTTTACTCAATATTTTTTTCCTCATGCCACTTCATGGATGATAATATATCTATTTCCCCCGTCCCAGAATTATAAAGACTAAATAGTGCCATATCTACCATGAAGCATAAAGATAGAGTACTCACTATATTTCAAACCAGTTATTAATTTTGAGATCCTACCTTGAGTTAGGCCTGAAGTAGATTATGATAAGTGAAACAGAATATTTATTCTCAAGAATTTCACCAATAGGAGAAAAATAAATGTAAACACTAACAGTTAGGCTATGAAATAATGCTGCATTAGATCAAGCGTTCTCAAACAAAAATTTGGACATATGGTCAAACAATAGAATGCAATATTTGTAATATTTTTGTCCTGAAAAATCCAGGATGTAGAGCTGTGGAAGTTATAATGGTTCTTCATATACCCACTGATAAGAGAGAAATTTTATATTTGCTTGCTTTGTGAACAGGCTGAGCTAGAACAGGGAATACAATTTGAACAGTTTCTGAGAATGGGAAGGAGTTTTTCAAAGAGACAAACCTTATGCGAAAGGGGTAAGGGAGTTAAAAAAATAATCTTGATGCAAAAAATATAGCTCAAACAATGTCAGTAAAGTTTAAAAAGTGGTTAAGGGAATAGACTTTGGAAGCAGCCTACTACGTTCAAACCCTCAGTCCAAGACTTTTGCTGTGTGTCCATGGGTAAGTTATTTAACTCTTCTGAAAGGCAGTTTCCTAAACTATAAAATTTGAAATATAATGCTCACTATCTCAAAAAGTTGTCGAGATAATGGAAATGTGTTAAAACATTTAAAGTGCTTGCAGTAGTGTCTGGACCACAGCAAATGTCAATACATAATTTTTATAAAGTTATGACACATACATTTGGAAAATAGCAAACATTTGCACCAGCCAGAGCTTAGGTTTAGGTAGGTAGCAGAAGATAAGGAGTAAACAAGTAATAAGAAATATGGAAAGGTAAAATTTAACCCAGATTGTAAAGTATGTTTTATTATTTACTAAGAAATTTAAATACTATATTAAATAGAACATGATATACGTAATTTTAAATGTGAAGTGATATAATAATTTAGTAAAATAAATCAGGTGGTACAGTGTTACAACATATATGTAAGGTAGAAAACAATGTTCCCAACAGTGAAATCAGTTAATCTTTTCAGTGGTTTAGGTAACTGTTCACAGGGAACTTAAAAAACTTAGAAAACATATAGACCAAGAGGAGAAAATCTATGAGAAAACGGTTCAGAGTTTGGTTATTGTTTCAATATGGAAATGGGCAGTGAGGGTTTAGCAGTGAGAACTCAAGGATGATTCTTAAGTTTCTGTTCTGAATAAGTAAGTGCTTAGTGATGCTGTTAAAGAGACAGAGATTGAAGCAGGAAAAGAGATTACTAAATCATTTTTAAACACTTTCCATTGTAGTGTCAGCAGGACATTAGGATAATTTCTCATGAGGCTTTGAAAATACAGGTGTGAAGTCCAGAAAAAGTCACCATTAGTGTGCAGGGGGTAGTTACATCAATGGGCACATGAAAGATGGCAATCAGAGTATATATGGAATGAGAAGAAAAGACGCAGTTATAATGAAGAAATTATACCTGGAGCTGAAGGGGTTTTAGTTTCCATTTTACCATTTGTGTTTCATAATGCTGAGCATATTACTCAATATCTGTCTGAGCTTCAGTCTACTTATTTGAAAATGGTTCAATTGATTCTTCTTTACAGGGTTATTGTAGGAATCAAGTAAAGTAAAAAAAAAGAAATGAAAAATAAATTGCAAAATATAAACTTCCTAACAAACCTTACTTGCTAAAAGCAGTTTGTGATAAGTATAGATTCATCAGATAATTAATGGTAATGGCAGGCATGGGCCAAAGAAAAACTGTTTCATTTGGCACACTGTCTTTTTACTTTACTCTGAGTAAATCCACGGGTAGCTATGGGTGCTTTTGTCTAATAGGAGAAAGAAGTCAATTTTAGCCATAAATTGTCAGAATTTAGCTACTAGCAGTCTGTATAGTATTTAAATATTTATTTTATTGTTTGAATTGTGTCCCTCCAAAAAGGTTATGTTGAAGTCTTTATCCTCATCAGTTTACCTTATTTGCAAAAAGGGTGGTTGCAGTTTTAATGAGTTATGATGAAGTCATATTACAGCAGGGCAGGCCTCTGACCCAATGGGATTTGTGTCCTTATGAGAAATTGGCCATGTGAAGAAAGGGAGACACAGGGAGAATGCCATGTGAAGACAGGATTGGAGTGATGCACCTATAAGCCAAGGAACACCAAATATTGCTAGCAGACCACCAGAAGCTAGGAAGAGCAAGGGGTGATTCTACTACAGGAGTCACAGAGTGCATGGCCCTGGTGACATCTCGATTTTGTATTTTTAGCCTCCAGAAGTGTGAGAAAATAAATATCTGGTGATTTAATCTCTGCGATTTGTGGTACTTTTTATGGCAGCCTTAGGAAACTAATACAATTTATAAGGTACATTCCAGAATATAATGTTTTCATATTTGATCAACATAGTGCTACTCACAAGGAACAGCTAACTCATGCAAAATCACATAGTAAGTGGAAAACCAGAAATTTAAATCATGTTTTATGATTCTGAGCCCAGTCCTCCTTGAACTAATAATATAAAATATCACAAAATGATATAGGTTCTTGTCTAAGAACCTATAGGCACCTAGATGTGCCTATACAATAATTTGTATAGGTAATTTCCTCTGAATTCAAAACTATGGTCTTAGGATTAGACTTAATATAACTGGTTTGGCGATCCTGGATTACCCATGTCTTGGTCCTTTGTTCTAGGTCCATAGAACACACACAGAAAAATACAAACAAAAAGTACACATAAAATCAACTCATAGGTAAACAGGCTAATGCCTATTTTTCCTCCTTATTTATTGTCAAATACAAAAAAAGTTTAGGAACAATACTGAAGTAATGCTTAATACCACCTTTCTAGCATCTATTGGTGCATAAAATAATGACTGACACAGATGAAGTTCTTAATGAATATCTGTTGAAGTAATGAATGCTCCATTCTGTCATCCCTGCACCTATACTTACACTGGCTTAGAAAAGGCAAAAATGAACTCTCTCTAAATGCTTTGAAAGTAAAGCAAATGCAATTCAAAAGAAAAGGAGCAAATATAGGGACGAATGTATGGCATGCCTATGTATTTTTTTTGGAAAGGCACATATTAAAAATGGAATATGACATCTCTGCTATATATCAGTGCATTCTAGTTATATGGATGAAAAGAAAATAAAATGAGTACCACAAGAGGAAATAGAAACACTTTTATGTGGAAGTTTATGTTTTGTGCTTTGTGTCTATAGCGGTTGTCATATCCCCTTATAAACCAAGTCAGTTTTATCCACATTTTACCAGCATGACATTTAACATAAAAAGCAATAGACATACGTCAGGAAGTATGCCTACTTTCCAAAGCTGCTGTTATGAGTATACAAAAGACAAATAAGGGCAGAACCTTCTATGAGTCATGGAGGTATTAATTTCAACATAACCATTGTGGCTGGTGTTCATCAGTTAGGAAACTTTTATATACAGATTTCTAGCACATATTCAATATTTGGGATTGGAACATCCTTGAATGCTCAGTTGAGAGCAGTTATTTCAAGTAGATCAAATATCTCCAATTAAGCATATACAGTAGAGGGGTAAATCAAAATGACACTTGAAGAAAAGTTTCACTTGCCCCTTTTTCTTCTTCAGTAAGTTTGTTTTACTTCATGACCTCAGTATTACAAAAAAAATAACTGAGCAGAACATTGACTGTAAGACATTGTCATGACGTTTCCTATGTGCAGTGGCTAGATAGGAAATTTTCATTTCATACACCATTTGAGCCTAGCTGCAGTGATTTCACAAAAGTCAGCAGGCTTTGAAAAGTTAATGATAAAGAAAAGCATTTGTTTTTGTTATTTTGAGAAAGTACTTGAGCGTTTGAAACCAGAACCTATGGAGGGTGGTTTGCCATGGGGAAGTGTAAAATTTATTTCATTTTATTTGGCAGTGCTTAATTTACATCACATTTAGAAGAATAAAGTACCATGAAAGTAATAATATCACAATAGGAATTACATCAATAATCATGTTAATAAACAAAAATAGGAAATATGAACAAAATAAATACATAATATATAATAATACATACACTACTGATAAAAACATAAATTAAATATATCTTATTTAGTCATTTACTATAATAGCCATTTATTTTCTTCACTTCAATACATGAAATTTGATGTCAAGTTTATTTATCTACTCATTCATTCCAAAGACATTTATTAATATATTTTCTACAGTAGGAAATATTTAAACAATAAAAAAGACAACTATAGCTGTGATTCGTAATGTTACATTAGATAATGGGTAATGCCATTGGAAATTGTTTCTGTATCACCCTGAAGAAAACGTTTTTGCTGTTGTTGCCAATTAGAAGGCTAGAGAAATATGAAGTAAAAACCCAATCTTGATATGAGGTAAGAACCCAGTTTTGATATCAGTTTTGAGAGTAAAACTGATGATTGTATATTTCTAGCTTTATCTCTGAATGATCTCCTAATGAATGGATCTCCTAACAACAAACTGTGTGTGCCTCTGCCTTGATCAGACCACAACTGCTTTCATCTTGACTCTTGCTACAGCCTTCTGACTAATGTCCCTGCCTCCATTAACTCTTTTCTCCTGACCTTTCCAGCCCTCCAAGGTTTTCAGAGGCATTACACTTTAAAGAAAAATAAAATGCTCATTCCAACTGAGGACTGTGCATTTCCTTACTTGTTCTAGGTTTTTCATAGTCATGCCATGGGGCTTTATCTTCTCTCATTCCCACACTATATACCCTATATTACACTCACCAAATCCTTTAGGTTCTCCAAACACACTCATAAAAGTCCTCAATACGCTATTTCTTTACTCTGTTCCTATACACATGCTTTCTCTCCTCTTTAAAACTCTACCCCCTTTTTTTCTGGAAAGATCCTATACATTATTTAAGACCCAGTTCAAATGCAAGGTCCTCTATGAAATAGTCTCAAATTCCCCAATAGGGAAACATTCCCCTTTCTGCTTAAAGTTTTGCATCCATCTCTAAAATATCCTTGATCACACGATGCTACATTTCACTTTATGTCAATTTTTTTCTCTTACTGCCCTATTTTAACTTTGTATTTACATATAGCAAGTAAGCTGGAACTCAGAGTTCTCGCTTTGGCAGAACATACATTAAAACTGGAATACAGAGCTGGAATCCCAAAAAAGGGGTTTCTTCATCTCACTAAATAACTTCCTTCTACATTTAATGAAATCCCCAAATCCATTTTATTTCATCTTTCTTGTATTTTTCTATGATCAAAACATTGCATTAATAACCATATATTGTTACACATACATTTCATAGTTAATCTTTTGTTCTTCAATGTCAATTCAATTACATGTAATTATACACATTTCATGCAAGATAGCATTGATGTTTCCAAATATGCAACTCTATTTATAACAGATGCATGCTACTAAATTGATTTTCCTATTAAGCAAATTGAACAATTTGGCAATGATACTCCTTTTTTTCATTCATTTGAAAGATCACTACAACCTTAATAATTACAGATTATCACCTCTAATATAGGGGAAAACATAAAGAGAAACATAGAGTAATAGAGAATTCTGATATTCCAGGAATAAGATTGTTGTAAATAATACTTTTAAAATAGAATAGGTCGAAGAGAACACTCCAACTCTTTATCTCCTTAGCAACATTTGCTTCAAAATTCTTTTCAGTGTAAAATCATAAACTAAGTCATTTTTCTGCCCATTGCTTAAATTGCAAACATATAAAATACAAACAAGAAATGGCTCCTCCACTCAAAAGTTACTGTCTTTTAGATATCTTTTAAAACATACATTAAATAGTAGAGTTATTTGTAAATCCTATTTAAAAATTCTTTCAGCAATTCCTGATTATTTCTATAATAGGTCAACATTTCATTGTGAATGCAAAGATGAATAAAACAAATGCTTATTGATGCCATATTATGTGTTAGGCTTTATGAGAAGTGTGGAACATAGAGATCAATGAAAACTGATGGATAGCCCTTACCCTTATGGAGGGTGGAGTTGAATGAGGGCAACAGATATCAATAAAAACAAACCCGCAATCACATAAACATAAATTTCAGAAGGTCAGTTACAGTGAAGGAAATTGGCATGGATTTGAGAAGATGGGGTTGGCATGAGTAAATCTAATTAGATTTGGTAACCAAGAGAAGGCCATACCAAAAAGATGAGTTTCAAATCAATAACCCAAAGGAGACATGAAGTCAAGGTAACGTGTTTGCTCCAGGAATTTTCAGATTTCAGGAAGAGTAAGCCAAAAAATATACCTTGGTGAACTGGTCCAACTAAAATCTGATTTTATATATTTTCTGGGTAACCTCTTTCTGGAACTCCTATAATGTGAATATTGGATCTTCTAAAATGTTTCTCTATGTCTCTTCTTCCTGCCTTATAATGTGTCCTCTTTCCTCTCCTCTCCTCTTTTCTTTCTCATTCTTTCCCTGTTGTGTGTTCTTTATCTCCCCAATATTTATGGATTATTTTTATTTAACCATTGTATTTATAATTTATCAAAACTTTTTTTAAATATCCAATTTTAAGTCATGTCCTTTTTATGTTTATGGATGTAGTACCTTCAAATTTCTTTGAATATAATAGATGGGACTCAAAAAACTTGAACCAGTAATTTTTCAGAATCAAGGCAGAGTCTCTTATCTTTTTGTAAATTCCCCTTCTCTGCTTCTTTTGAGTATCTTTTGCTTCTACTTTTTTTCTGCAGATATTTCTCTCCATTTGTTTGACATCATGTATAGTTCAAAATTGCATTCTTGACATGGCAACTTCAGCCTTAAAGCACACATCACTATACAGGTCAATTATACTCATGGATAATTAACTGATTTTATATTACTTGAGGAAGAAAATTGGACTTATCTACTTGAGGTAATATTTCTATCCAACTGGCTGTGGAGTGTTAGTATCACATTGCACACTTAGCAGGATGTGTGGAATAAGAATCTCAGAAGGAGGATCATCAGTGGATGGATTGTGGAGAGTTCTTGAAGAGGCACTGGCCACATAGAAAACTCAGGAATTTCTGCTGCAGCTGTGTTGTCAGAAGTTTTCTACCCCACAGCACATGGGGTAGAAAATCAACATATATTGTAGCATAAATTATTTGAGGAACTGCCATCAGGAAAATATTTTATTAGGCAACAAACTTTTTCTTAAAGGGCCAGACAGCAAATATTAAAGGTTTTGCAGACCATAAGGTGTCTATCGCAACTACACTTTTGTTGTACTAGGAAAGCAGCCACAGACAATAGGTAAATGAATGGGCATGGCTTTGTTTTAATAATATTCCATTTGCAAAAACAGAAGGTTGGCCTGCTGGCCATAGTTTGCTGACCTTATAGAACTGGGGTTTAAGAATACATATTTTGGGGAATTTGTTATAATTGTGTGGCTCACTGCATGCACATTTAGAAGGAGACATATTTAATGCAATATAAGCAAACACAGTTTGGCTGAAGACAATTAAATATTTGAATTAATTTATACATTCCCAAATTAATTTTTTTTTTTGAAATAGACAATTTTTAAGACTGGTTTCTGATATTTTTTATATCACTTTCAGGCCGTTTTAGATTGTAATAGAAATAACTTTTTCCTTGTTCATCATCTAGTTGCAAATGTATTCTAAGTTTTTTAAAGCTGTTTTTCAAAAGGATAATTATGTGTTGAAGCACATCTAAAATTGTGATAAGTGCTTAGGTGGGAAGTGTTCGTATACGGAGAAAAGAGAAGTACTAATGGAGATAGAGTTGAGAATGCTAAGGTGGGAAAGACAGAAGCCATATTGGGGGAAATTTCTCTTTCAAGTAATTAACATATGCCAAGAACTGCAGAAATTTAAACCTTTAGGCTTTATAAATGCAAAAGCTGATATTACCACCTTCCATCTTCCAACTCCAACACGCTAAATTGGGAGATGAGAGACATGGAGTTGGGAGCTTGAAATCAAAAAGTTCTTCTGGAAGAGGTCTCAATCAGCATAAATCTATTAGTGAATATGGTTCATGGGAAATCCTCTAACATACTGAGAAAGAGTGTAGTGGGGTACCTATGAAGGAGTTAGGGGAAATAAGTAAAAATATTTCTTGAAGAAAATTCAGGTAGCAATCCTTTTTTCTAACCACATATCTGTGGAATGATGAAACATATATGATGAGATAATAGATGGTGAACTAAATATTTCCTGGAACCAAAAGAGTTATTAAAATGCAGGAAAGGACTCATGCTCTTCTCAAAAGATTATTATGGTCAATAAAGAAATTATTCATTTTTTCATGTTACAGAATAAATTCCTTTCAAAAACTTGTGTTGTATCTGAAACTTTATATATCCATGAGAAGCAAGTATACATGGCCAGAAGGCACCACCAAATCTGTGTGATGCTGCTTTATCATATTAGCCACAGCAGGGTAACATTTTCCCAAATTGATAGTTGTTTTTATTTTTGTTTTGGTTTTCTTTTTAATTTGTAGTTATATTTAACAGAGAGTTTGCCATGAAACACAAAATTATTGATAAAAATCATAATGATTGATCACAGTGCAACAAATTTATCTACCTATCCAGATCAAACACTAAAGTAGCAGAGAATGGAATTAATTTGAAAATTATATCCATGGGAAGACAAAACCAAGACTGTAAATCATTAGTTGTACAACTCCCAGAAAATTAAATTTGTTCTTAGATACTGGCAATCTCCCTTTAACTGACTATTATTCAACTCAAAATATTAATTCCACTGCCACATGTCCTAGAAATATCATTTCTACTTTTCTGTTTTTAAGGGCTTGAATATTCTTGAAAAATAAATGACTTGCATCCCTTCTGTTTCATACTTAATGTTTTACCTGACAGAGAGAGAGCGTGATGCAGTTAGAGTCAACTCAGGGTCAAATATTCCTATCAGAAGTTCAATGAGTGTATAATATATCTGGATATCAAATCTGGATGAAAACTAGTTTAACTGAAAGAAAAGTTTTCCTTTTATACTATATGCTCATTTACTTACATTTTATAATGTATTCCATTTTGTTCCTTACAAATAATATTTTCCTAGAGAATAGTCTTCTATTTGTCTCATTGAGAATAAATATCTTTCATATTTCATATTTGCTCTAACATGATTATGATAATATGCTACAATTTTAGGAAAATAGTTTGCTTTTTGCAGTTTCTGCTTTCACAGTTTTTCCATGTGAAAATCACAGTGGCTTTACTTCTATTTATAAAAATACTAAATTTATCAGTATGCAAATAAATTTATACACTATGGTTAATATTTGGAGTGACTTATTTTTGCTTTATTGCATCCTTATACAAATGTCATTAAAAATAAGTGTTATTTTTCACTTCTATCTCAAGAATTTGGTCCCATCTCTACCACTCTAGCAGGCTTTTAATGAGAATTAATAAATAACAAACAAGGGCACTTTCAGAAGAACATGAATTCATGAGGATATGGCCGGCCTTTTGGAGGGCAAAATTACGTTAATATTTAACATTGTAGCTAACATAAAGAGAAGTATTTGAATATCTAATTCAAAGGATAAAAATTTTTATGCTGAAAGATGCAGTCCAACATTGATGATGATGAAAATAAAGAGTATTTTAAGCACTCAATATGCAGGGCATGCATGATGACTCATTAGGCAGAGAAAATTATTACTGTCCATTAAAGAATTAGCTTTCACACAAATGGAAAAGTTGATTAGTGCACCTCAGAGTGGCTTGTTTCTAAAATTATAAAATTAATGAATGTATGAAATATTTAATTTCACACATAAATATCTGTGAAGAAAAATTGTTTCATACAATAAAAGTAATTTATTTTACATGCAGGATCAAATATTAAATTTGAAATCATAAAATAGTTTTTGATAGTATTTGTTCATGCCATTTTTGTAGCAAAGTTTGTAACATTTCTATGGATTTTCTGAAATTAAGTGGAAAAATTTTATAATACAGATGGATATATTGCTAACAAAACAATAATTTTTGCATATATTAACTGTATGCTAAAAATATTTTTCAGTTCCACAGCCTCAGAGAGTTTGGATTAGGTACCCTACATTTATTTTGTAGAAATATTTTATGAGAAAGATAATGAAACATGCTGATTAGATTTAACTACCTTGTATTAGATGATAGCCAAAATTATGGATATTTTATAAAATAAATTCAGTAAGCCACATATATTTTATCTATTGTAGATCATAGCATACAATATAAAACAATATTAGTCAGAATGCAAGACCTTCAATCTTCAAAACTATAATGAACACATCTGAGCTTAATATAATGTGTTATCATGTAATACTTTCTTATATTTTATAGCAAAGTTCAAGATTGGGATTTTCTGTAATAGCATTTATACAAGTACAAGTACCATAACTGAAAAAGGATGTTGAAATTTTTGGAAATATCATCGGTTATTGAAGTACAAATTTATGTTTTGAAAAACTAAAGCAACACGTTCATTCTTTAAAAGAGGAATAAAAATTCTTGTCTCATAGAGGGGATATGAAGCATCTTAAGGAAATGGCTTGAAGAGCTGCTTAAGTATATATATATATATATATATATATATATATATATATATATATACACACTGTATATATATATATATATACATATACACACGGTATATATATATATATAAAACACACTATATATATAACATATATGTTATATATATAAGTCTATCCATTTATAGATATCTCTGTATATATAGTATCTATTCAAAAAATACATATATTATGTATATATTATATATAGTATATAAAATATATAGTATAGTCTATGTATATTCTATGTAGAGTGATACATGGTTTATATATATGTGTGTGTTTATATAATAATAATAGTAATAGTAATTATTATGATTAATTTCTTGCCATCTCAGTGTCAAAAGTTCTACCTGGCTAAGTGGTTCCTATGTCCCCAGCAGATCATTTTGAGATAATTGGGTCTTTGTTGAGTCCTTTTCTCATTAGATCAATCCGTGGACCCAAGCTGATTAAGCTGCAAATCCTTCTTCAAACTGATGACTGAATGAATTGTGTTCAGTCTGATCCATCCTATTATGTTACCTTGCTAATTTAACCACTTTCTATGTATTCATTAATTATGAACAGTTATAGTATAAAACAATGGAGTCTATGGAAGCAGTATAGATTATGATCATTGTTTAGTCGCTGTATAAAACAAAACAAAAACCTGAAGCACCTTTCTAACAAGCTTAAGCAATAACAAATCATGAAAGTATTCTCTTAATTAGAGCATGTTGGCAATACAGATGAAACTGAAACTCAACATTCTGGCCAGAAAGCTTGCACTAACATTCTATTTGTTTCTCAATGGATAAAGCAAAGCTTAATGGGTCAGTGTTCTCACTAATAAGTGGCGATAGGGAGAGAGGGATCAGATGATCATTAGGAAGTGAGAGACATTCTCCATGCAAAATATAAGCTATAGAAGGCATCCAAAATGATGTGTTAAACTTATACTCAGTGAAAACAAGGAAAAGTAACTTCCTTTCAAAAAATGCTGGAAACTTGACTCTTTTTGGAAATCTTTTGTGTGTTTGTCTTTCTTAAAGTGTAAGATATATATATATATATATATATATATTCTCAAAGAACATAGATCACAGGAGGCAAATGGTGGAGAGTCTACTTGTTTTCCAGGGCCACATTACTGAATAACTGTTTCCATCACATACAAAGGAGAATAAAAGGGAAGAGTTACTCTGTAGTTGACTTATTTTCCCAAATGTACCATAGTGAAAAACAATAATATATATGCTGAAATTTTTTTATTCCTAAATGAAAAGTAAAAGTTAATGATTAAAGTACAATATTATAAATTGTTATATCATGACACGATTTCCATCCAAGGAAAAATATTTAGGATTATCTTTTCCATTGGGATCTTTATAGTGAGGTATTTATGATTTGCCAACATATATATGTGGTATGTATACATATACATATATGTACATACATAAAAATATATAATATTTTAACCTTAGCTCTTATTTGATGTGAATATAAAAATAGAATCTATCTTCCTTAAAAAGGTGATTGTCTGGGACACAAATGTTCAAAATTAATTGTTCCATAAAATTGGGGCATATTAACTATTTAACTATTATGTAAACACTAGTTTTTCATCATTTGCCAGAATATACTAAAACAAAAAAGAAAGAAAAAAGATTCAAGACACAGTAATATATATTCTGAACAGGTATTACAGATTTAAATGTTAGCAGAGATTACTTTTTTCTTTGGTAAATATGTTATTTTAAAAAATTTGCTGGTCATTATACTTTGAATGGTGCACTCATAGGCCACATACACTTTTTGAGAGTGGGTGGATTTGCCTTGATTTCAGAGGAGGAATTACCAATCTTTTCTCTGAGTTTTAAGTAAAGAATCTGAATAATGCTTGAAATGTTCAAAAGAATGTAAACAAAACAAAGCTGGCTATAGGGTAAGAAGCTCAGAGCCAAAATATAAAATGAACTGACTCAGTGATGAAAATATGTCCTTATTTCCATCTAATATAAGATTTATTATAGGTAATATTCAAGAAAGCAAATTATAGAGACCTTTATATATTATATATAAATACTATGTATATAATTTCTTGGCCAGAGGTGTCTCTGCTCATTTTAACATTTTCTTTCTCTTTTTTCCTGTTTGACTACTGTAGGACTGAGGTTCTAGGCCATTCTGTATTAAAGTTTAAAATAATAATTCTGTATTAAAGTTTAAAATAAAGATGGAGAAAAGAAAAGGAGGGAAGGTAGGAAGGAGGAAGAGGAGAAGGGAGAAAGAAAAAGAGAGACAAGAAAGGAAAATGGAAAAGCGCTATTTCTTCATCTCAATATTTAATGTTATTCTTATTTTACTTAATAAATTCTTTTCTCTTGCTTGTTTGCTACATGACAAAATATCAAGTTTTGGATAAATGCTTCAAAGTAAATGTCTTAAGACAGCAATAGTTAAAAATCACTTTGCTGTACACTTGATGCTAACATAATGTTTATGTCAAGTATACATACTTCAATTTAAAAAAGAAATGATGGTACCAGGGAAATATACCAGAAGACCACATCAAACAGCCTCCTTTTAAGTACCTCTCAAGAGTGAAATGTATATTCAAATTGAGGTAAAAATCCTAAATAATCCCAAAGAATTATTGTGCTTACATTATGAATTTCTGTTTTAATACAATGCTTAACAGAATGTATTTCTGTTCTCCCTGTTGACATATCACATTGACTATAGTATCTAATGAGGTGGGGGTAGGGTTTTCCTCAACTGCTAACATTTCACAAAACTTTCTAATGATCAGGCAGAATAGCATTTTCCACTTATTTAAAACTTTTTAATGATCATTTTCACCCCAATGCTCAGCAAAGCAGCTGTTTTTCCCTGAGACTGAGGTTTATGCCAAATTTAAAATGTTAAAGTTTTTGAGCCATGTGCTCAAGAATTAAGTATCTCCAATTTCCAAACTGGAAGATCTTGGCAGCACTCACTCACTAAATAAACTCAGAGAGAAAGAGACTTATAACACTAGAGGGAAGAAAAGGAATCCAGGCACTTCTCCTCCTCGACTTTGTGACCTCCTTAAATGGCCAATAATATTAAGGGTCTTTTTAATAATCTACAATTCGTGGAATATGATTGTAGTGGTTGGCTGAGAAGCTTGTTTTTTAAATTAACAAAATTAGATTACTGAGCAGGATGAAAAGAATAGGATAAATAAGACTGTGCAACACCAAGATGAGATAAGTGATATTATAAAAACAAATAATGGTTTTAAATAAGTTCAGTTTCTTAATTTTGATAATTTTGTGTAAACCATATGATAGCCTTTCAAATATTTAAAGATTACTGTAATTTTCACAAAATTCTATTCATTTCCAGGAGAAAAAAATTCCCCAGCTCTGTGAAAGTTATCTTACATTTGTTTTGTCTTCATTTTTTTTTAATTATTACATTTTAAAATTCACTTTTTGGCATACATTTCTATGAGTAGTAACACATGTATAGATGCATGTAATTAACTAGCACAGTAAGAGTATAAAACAGTTCCATTGCCCCCAAAAACCTCCTATGTTCTATCCCTTTAAAATCACACCTCCCCCATCTCTAAACCCAGACAAAGATGGATAGATTTATAATTTTGAGAATGTCATATAAGTACATAAATGTCATAGAATATGTAATCTTATAAGACTGGCTTCTTTCACTCAGTATAATGCCTTGAAGGTAAATTCAAGTTGTTGCATTTGTCAATAGTTTATTCTTTTTTGATGAATATTATTCCCTTGTATGGATGTACCAGGGATTATTTATCACTTGTTCAAAGATATTTGGGTTCTTCCCAGTTTTTGGTGATTGTGAATAGATTTTCTATAAGGATCCAAGAGCAAGTTTTTCTATTTGTATACATTTACATTTCTCTAGGGCAAATAACAGGAGTGGAATTATGTCACTTGGTTAAGGGAAAAAAAAAACAAAAACAAAACCTACTGGGTAATCCCAAGAGCAGAATGAAAATGTCAGAGGAAAGAGTCAGAAAAACAATTGAGAAACATTGGGAATAAAATTACCTACATCAGAGGGCTCTAGTGAAGAATTAAAACATTTGAGATGTCATAGCACCTGACATGTGGTTCTCAAAAAATGTTAGTTTCTACAGACACATGACAAATGCAAACTATCACTGTTAACAAAAGCTATTAGAATCAATTATTTCCCTAATTCTCCCTGGTTTAAAAAATCAAAACGTCTCTAAAGAAATTTTTAAAATATTACCGATATGTTCAGTGCTCATTATGTTTTTTGTTTTGGTTTGGTTTTTGGTTTTTTTGTGGTACTTGGGCCTCTCACTGTTGTGGCCTCTCCCGTTGCGGAGCACAGGCTCCAGACGCGCAGGCTCAGCAGCCATGGCTCATGAGCCTAGCCGCTCCGCGGCATGAGGGATCTTCCTGGACCGGGGCACGAACCCGTGTCCCCTGCATCAGCAGGCGGATTCTCAACCACTGCACCACCAGGGAATCCCCATTATGTATATTTTTAACTTATTTTTATTGCGTTTCAGATAAATGAAGGCCTCTGGCAGTCATAATTCTTAGATTCTCTGGGGCAGTTTAGATACAAAACGTGAGAGACTCTACATTATAGAAATTTGATATTTACCAATGTGAATTTTGGCAAATAAATGATCTAATATTAGATATCTTTATTTTGGAAAACAGTATAGTCATTTTTATTAGTAAATTTTATTATTAAATTTGAGTTTCTTCCTGTTATAATTTAGTGGAGTTCTAACATTCTTACATACGTTTCACATTTTTCCCTCTCTTTCAACAAAGGCAAAGAATTGTCCTGATGCATTTTCTAACAATGTCGTTCCATATATAATGTGGCTGAAAAAAATCTTTGCTGGTGTGTACTCATTTTGTAAGTGGAGAGTCTTTCATTATAATTACACTTTTTTTTGTTTTGTCTTTTTCCTTGCGGTACGCAGGCCTCCCACTGTTGTGGCCTTTCCCGTTGCGGAGCACAGGATCCGGACGTGCAGGCTCCGGACACACAGGCTCAGCGGCCATGGCTCACGGGCCCAGCCGCTCCGCAGCATGTGGGATCCTCCCAGTCCAGGGCACGAACCCACATCCCCTGCATTGGCAGGCAGACTCTCAACCACTGTGCCACCAGGGAAGCCCTATAATTACTCTTTTGAAATAAATGTTACCAGTGTTTTGAATGGTTTTGAGAAACTTGGTCCTGGGGCTGTTGAGGTCAACAATACCACTGAATGAACTGTCAGGTTGGAAACAGAAGCCAATCCTGGCTCTCTTTGCATCAGCATCCTTTGAGAAGGCTTTCTCACCATTAACATTTGCATGATAAATTTATGGACTCTGGTTCTACCAGCTTGATTGAACATATTGCATTTTGCTAAGAACAGCATGTCAACTAGCTCAGTCAGCATCCATATACATCTGGGAAAACTGCAACTGTTAGAATTGTGCCATGGGACTAGAAAGACAAGAAAAGCTTTGTCAGCTGTCAGTTAGACATTTCCTTCACTATCTATTTCACAGGTGATGGATGAAAAATGTTGCCAATATTCAATGTGGTATTTCATATATTACTTTTTGGACCCTTACAGATCTGGAGGTAAAGAAAAAGGTCAAGAAAAGGCACAGGAAGAGGAGAAATACTCAGTTTCAGTCCTAGTATTTAAGGAGATGAGGAACAAAATAAAATTATAAGCACAAAAAAGTGTGTCTGAGAAAGCAGCTGGAGGTTGGTTGGCAGAGAGTAATGCTATATGGCGATGATTCGTTTTAGAAAAGATCATTCCTCTGTCATCTGCAAAAACCAGACAGGATATCTCCTAATATTGAACTTTTTGCATTATCCGAAATAACTGCATGATCTCAACCCAATTCTGAAGACTTCAGGGTTTTGTCCACAGGTCATTTCATTCTGTTTCAGAGTTAATTTTATTCTATTATCCATGTAATTTAGAGAGAATTTTAAAAAATGATTAAAATATTCATTTGAACTTTCAATTTAATTTTGCATGGTATAAACTGCACTGAAACTAGGTTTTTAAAATCTGAGACCAATGGTCACAATGACTAGAAATAAGAATATAAGTTTTGTTAAAACAAATTAAAGAAAAATGAAATGAAAAGAAAATCAGGCAAGTTTTTTTTTATCTATTCCAGAAAGGGATCAGTTATCTTGTTAGTCATAAATAAGGATAAAGTCTTACTGCAGCATCAGGTATGTAATTTAAAATGGCTATATGGAGGTTTGATGTGACACAACTAATTTTGTTCTTGAACATCTAAATGCAGCCTACAAAGGAAATTATTACACCTTAAGTCTTTAGTACCAGTGACCTTTGAAGAGAATGGGACATGAGGGTGGGAATAGGGCTCAGGAATGTGTAGTAGGGCTGAGAAAAATTGTGATGCTCAGCGATGATATGGAATTTCAAGTTCAGGTGAGGCTCAAGGTTGTAGTTGGGTCAGGACTTCCAGGCGTAAGCTTGGTTATTAAATAAAATAATAATTTTTAATCCAAGACATTTTTCTTTTAGCATAGGCATCACAGATCACTTTGCTCTGTATAAATCTTTATATTGTAGAATGACAACACAATTGACGAGTGTATGTGTTTCCCTTGTGTGCTCATGAACGCTTTTGGAAAGGAATTTATTCTCTAATCCTTAGACCAGCTTGCTTATGTTTGTAGTCTCCTAGAATAAAGGTATCATTTAAATCCACTGAAATATCTCCCACTGCAAATTCATAAAAGACAACAGTTGTAAACTTAGAGGGGAAGCACCATGTCAAGTTGTCAAAGTCAGCATTAGAGTATTGCTCTTTTGAAATCATGGTCAAAAAAGGAAAAAGAAAATTGCTAGAAAGCCAAGCCAGTGAGTACATTAATGGAGTATAATCAAGAATCAATACTTGGAGAAAAAAAATTAAAATTTACAAAGTACTGAAAAAAAGCAGAAAGAAAAGGAAAGCCTTTGGCCTGGGTATCCAGATATCAAACTGCATGAGAATAGCATAGACATCCTTTAGATAGAATCTAAAAACTAGTTCTATGACACTTCTTCCCAGGACATGCAAATTTTACAGGCCTATTCTGCTCATCCTAAGGTTTTGTCTTGCTATACATTGAACCAAATAAATTGCTGGTTTGGAGACTTGCATGTCATCCAGGCCTTATTAGGGATAGCATATTTGTATTATATAATATTAGAGGTTATGAAGGAAGTGCCTAGTAACCAAAATACATTTGCAAACTCTTACAATAAAGTAATCATGAGGCATTATGGGTGAATTGTTTACTTGAGGAAAGAAAATCATGGTAAATATTAAAGTTTCTAAATAGTTTTTTAATTCCACTTCTCTCTTTTCCTCCCTTTCTCCCTCTCTCTCCTTCTTCCTCTTATCTTTTTCTCCCTCTTTCAGTTAAGCTCAGAAATCAGTTTAGCCTTCCTTTATGTTACATGATCTCTCAGGCTACTTTTGGAGTGATTTGTTAGTGGGTCCTAGTCGGCTGTGGAAGTACCCCTGCTTTTAAAGCCTTGTAGGAACAGGACACAAAAAAGAAATAGGCCATTTCTTATTTAGTTAGAGTAGGCTTTCAAGGCTCACATAAACTCCAGCTCGGTACACTGGAGTAGCAAATTACACAGAAGTTTGAAGTGAAAGACCTCACTTGTAATAATAAGAACAGTTTCCTGGAATACCTCTTGAAATATATAACTAATCATTAAAATGGTAGGTATCACATATTTTTCTTAGCAGTAGGAGTATTATTATCATTATCTCCATTTGATAGATGTTGACTATTGAGTCATACAGATACTAATTAGCACAAAATTACAGGTAGTACATGTTGTCCGCACAGGGTTCCTGAGTCCATTCTCTTAACTTCTGTGCTCCACTGCCCAACTTTCATTTAATAGTTAGTGGATATCTCACATTGTTCTCAATATTTTAATATGTATTAACAGTTTAAATCTTCACAGAACGTAGGAAATAGGGGCTATTAGTCTCCCCATTTTGCAGATAAGTAAACTAAGACATTTATCCAATATGCAATAGATATGGAATATAAGCCAAGAGAGTTTGGCTCCAGAGCTTGATAATCTTAGCTTGTAGGAGGCTAGTATTTAAGAGTGGAATTTAATTTTTGAATAAATGAGAGCATATCTAAGAGGTTCTTGACATGGAAAATTGAAATAAAGTCATACAGTTCCTGTCTTTAAGGAGCTCACAGTCTAGTAAAAACAACTATAGAGAATACTTGGAAAAAGTATTAGATGAGAAAAATCAGTCTTGAAATTTATATACACACTCTACAAGGGATTTTTGAGCACAATGTTAGAATTTTGCAGTTGGGAAAATATCCTTGCCAACATGTGCCCTTTTAGATTTAAAAATAAAGTATTATGTCTCAAATATCTTTAACTCTACTGTAAAATTCTTTGGTTTAAGCAGGAAACTTCTAAGTATGAGGAACTACTGACACAAGTGGTTTGAGAGCTAAAAACATTGGATTGTTATTACTCTTATTTAAAAAGGAAGGTGAAGAAAAATGTGAATTTTTAAATTCATATTTAGAAAGTTTGTTACTTTTATACTTATTCTCTATATTATCATTAAAAGATTTGAGCTTATAACTTAACTATTTACTATAGTCAAATGTCTTTTCTACTCTATTAAAATAATGTTTCAGTATCTCCAAGGATCATTGCTGATCACCTCAAGGTTATCAATGCTTATAATAGGTGATTTCACTTGTTAGAGTGCTATTTTTACTTTAAAAATTTTCACGTAAATGTAAGTCATCCCAGTTAAAAAAAATAATTTACTCAGTTACCTGTAACTTCATAAATCTAGCTTCAGTCAACTCAAAAGATTTCCTTAAAATGAGATGCATATATAAAATTACTATCTTTCCTTGTTAAAAATGAATAAAATGAAAAATTGACTTCAGAATCACAATCAGACACCTAATTTTCAATGATACTTTCAACCGGAAGTTATCATTGCTAGACTTAACCTCAATGTTATAGGGCTAAAAAGCACTGAAGACTTAATCAGCTTCATGCTACTGATGTATTAGCTCAGACATTAACAATCAGTTGGAACTTGTATATCTGAGAAAGACCTCCTCATTGAGTGATACAAATTTCACTGATTTCTGAAGCCATTACAATTTAAGAACTACTATTATTTGTTCTTCCCAGGACATCAATTAAGTAAAAGATACCATTTCTGCACGTGGGTCTTGTTCTTCCTAAAGAATGTGGCTATTTAATTACCTGTATATCTGATTATTAAGGCAGCTTAATGTACGTATATGTTTCTGTATTTAACATCTGCAAATGTTTACACAATCTCCTTATGTAAACTTAAAGTTTCTGAGAACAAATGATAAAATGTTAATATACATTTAAGGCCTTTGATGTTCTAGCTGAGTTGGATATATTACCTCTAATCTCCAAACAATCAAGCTAGGTGAGAAACCTGAGAAGCAGAGAAATAAAGTAGCCAGAGTCACTGGGGTTTTAATCCAACTCTCTGTGATTTTTAAGTCTGTACATGACATCTTATTGCTGCTCATAAAAGGAGATATAATTTGATTATCTCTGGTCTAGACTGAAGTTATTAGGAAACAGATTAATTCCATAAAGCTGATTTTCAGATTTCATAAAAATGTGAGCATATTAAGATGGAGAGAATACAAACACACACACACTCACCTTTCAGACTTAATATAGTTCTGGAAAATGCCAGTTTTATCAAATAAATTTATACTCCCACTTTGGAATAAGAAACTGTAAAAAGGGATACTAAATAATATATCAAATAAAGTTATACCTGTCCTAAAATATGTCTCTATATAAAGAGGAACTGATTGCTCAAATTATGTATTAAAAGCTAAAAGGATATTGACATGTAGGTTGTTTTGGTGTTTCGATGCTGGTATATTGAAATATTAAGCTATATTCTAATAAGCCCCTAATGTTAATAAGATACTTAACTTTCAGTCCTGCCTTTACCATAAATTACATGATTAGACAAGTCATTTAATTTCCCTGGACCTCAAGTTCATCATTTATAAAATGAAACACTTGATTTGAAGCCCTCATTTATCTTGAAAAATATCTGATTTTATTAGAATAATTGCTAGTGGCTGTTTCAATTTATTTACAAAGTGTATACATGTTGAAACCAAAAGTGGTAAATTCCAGCTTGGAACCATTTTCACTATTTGCTATATATTTATTATATGAATACACATTCAGTTCTAGAAGCCTCTTAACAGATGAGATGCCTGAGTCAGCCTTGTATATGACAATTTTTGATGACCTTCAAAAAGACTGCCAGTAACAGGATCTCTGAATCCTTGAAACCTACTATGGCCACAAGTTTCTAAGGGTTGTATGCACAGAGGACATATCAGGTTTCTCTTATGACTAGCTAGAATTTGGCCATTATAGCACAATGACAGAGATGGAGAACTTAGATGCATTCAGGGGTCAGGCAGATGACAAAGGGACCAAGTGCATAACATTCAGAAGTGGAAGGTCTGTGGAAAACCAGGAAATACATGCTGCATGAAGATATTAAATATAAAGTTTAAAATCTTGTGCCAATCAAACAAATTTCATCTTATCATCTTTATTTTTTCCTAAAGAATTTTAAAATTCCAACCCTGTCTTTATGTGGAATACTAAACTTGAGAACTTTCTGAACTGAAGGGAGATTTGTCTTTAGCATTCCAGTTTTTAGGCATTGTGAAAATAATCTATTCAACCTCTTTTCCCTAGACCTATAGTATTGGCTCTATGAATTTTACCACCAAGTTAAATGATGAGAGACAAAGAGAGAGAGAGAGAGAGGAGAAAATGATTCTAAGACACAGAGAAGAAACAGACAAAGCGTTTGTCCCCTCAAGTTTGCATAAGATCCTAATATATATATGTATATGTATATTTATATATGTCTTTCACTAAATATTCACCATGTTACTTTAAGGCTGTAGTAAATTAATGATAGCCATAATTTTTTACCCTCTTCACTTCAATAAATTTGGTTTACGTCCCCTCTTAAATATTGAAAGTCTGTGATTGCTTTGACCAATGGAATAGGGTAGAAGTTACACGGTGCCAGCTTCTGGTTCCAGGTCTTATGACTGGCATCTTTCATTTCCTGTCTCTAGGAATACTTCCTTTTAGGACTCAGCCTCTATTACTATGAGCTCTCCGTACAGAGTAGAGTAAATTTCTATAGCTGAGCCATAATATCTTCCTTCTGTCTTCTTCCTCCTCCTCCTCCTTTTCTCCTCCTTCTTCTAAATTAAAATTGTCTGTATATGATTGTTTTTTTGATGTAATTGAGTCTATACATGTGTATCAGACTATTAGTTTCCTTACACTTTAAGAGACTACATAGTGTATGGGAAGTCTTGGGTTTTGGAATCCTAATCTGGGGCTTGATATGCTCTTGTGCCATTTATTATCTTTAGGCATTTGTCGTTTACTTAACATTTCTACAAATCAGTTTTTTTTTATTTGTTAAAAATTTCATCAGCAATTTCCAGTGATGATTAGATAATGAAATTTATTTGTTGATAGTAAAACTTTCCTTGCAGAATTGAAGTGAAATTAAATGAAATAATTTGTCTAAAACTCCCAGTAAGCATCAGACAGTGAATAATGGTAGCTTCCATTTCTCCTATTGTTTTTGTTAATAACAATATTTTTACATGTGAGTAATGGTTAAAATGGGACAACAAGGTGACTTCTTTCAAAGATCTATTTTTATGGTGGTATTTCTTGTTTTAGAATGAATGGAAATATAAATGATTGAATCTGACAATAAACAATAGAATATATATATTACCAGCAGAATGAAAGATTCATTTGGATTCTGCTATTCAGAAGACTGAATAACTGGTATGAAATATTTATAAACCTTAATTTTAAAATGATGTTCTACAAGGCAACTCTGAGTGTTTCTTGAAAGAACACATTTATGGTAGACAAGATATTGTTTACTCTTATGAATATCCAATACATTGGCAAGAGATCCAGCTCTAAATTCTCATTTTAGAGTGGGCATCCTAAGACTACTCCAAGGATAATTGTGTTACATGAGTTTCCTGGAACAGATCATGAAATGGGGGGTAGAAAGTAGAAGTTTTGCTGCAGAATGCTCTTGGAATACACATCAGTAAAGACGTGAGAAATTAGGATTAGACAGAGGGAGAAACTGACCAACAATATGGTGACAACAGGGAGATTCAGCTGACTCTCTGAGGAGCTCTGGAGTTGGGATGGGCTTTCATCTTTGTCCCAGATTTAGGCACGGGAGTTAGACATATATAGCCCCTCCCCACCATTGGCCAACAGCTGATCTCTGGCTGCATTCTACCAAGGGCATCATCTTGAGCTATGCAGATCCCTGTGGCTGAAGGCAATTCCCAGTTGAGAGATGCAGCTGTGAATGGTCTCAGCCTTGCTATTCCCATAAACTGGGAAAATGAGTGCCTAGGGGGCCTCAAAGAGGGAATCTGGACAGTTGTACAATATCTACTACAATACCATGGATCCAAAATAATTTTAAAAGATTTATTAAGATTAGCAATTTTTTTCTGAAACATGTTTACAAAAATTATCAAATAAATATATATGATAAAACTTAGGAAAATGCTTAAAATCAAAATTAGGAAAAATAATGTGTTCCTTATACAATTACAACTGTATTTGAAGTAGCCAGAAATGTAATACAGATCTCTGAAAGACGTTTTTTTTTCCCAAATGAGGGCCCCAATGATGTACTACACTGTAATTAACACTGAAATTCTGGGAACCACTTTATCATTTCCAGGCACTATAGTTCCAAAGCTGGGAAGTGAACACTGTATATGAGATGATTGATTTCCCATGGATTCCAATGGGCTGAAGTTCCCTTCATTATGCAAATTAATAAAATTCAAACTATACAAAATATATATTAGTCATTGATGATTAATTCATCCATATCTGGGTACTGAGAGTCTGGGTTACTTAAGCCACACAGATTTTTTAACCTTTTCCATTTAGAAAGATTTTGTATATACACATTCTCCTTCATAGTTATAATTCTATACTGGTAAAAATTATAAGGAAACTCTAAAACTTTAATATATTGTGAAAATAATTCAGTATTTATAGATAATTTTTGATGTCTCAAGAAGAAGGAACTCAAATGGAGATGATGGTTATTGTATTATTTGGGGGACAACATAAAAACAAGCATTTAAAAAGTACTGTTATATAAAACTATAATTTTTCTCTGTGCATAAAACTAAAAAGCAAATAAGTAATATAAGATTCTACTCTGTAAAAAGTGCTTGTCAAACATTTACAATTAATAACTCTAAGAGTAAAGGGAAAGAAACATACTTCAGCAATATCAGTATATCACAGTTCAAAGTGGCCACCAGCCAAGCATTACTTTGAAATGCCCTGCTGTAACTGTGTACCTGGGGGCCTCCCTTTCTCCTCCAAACTTAGTTTAATATAGAGCAAATCCCACCACAGCTGTATTCAAACTCTCTAGTAACATGACCCTGCAGGAAGATGATCTTTGGCATTAACCCCCATCAAAATGAGAGTTCCCCAAATTGAGAAGCCAATTCCCAGGAAAAACAGTAGAAAATGTGGTTGGAGGTGAGGAAAAAAATTAAGTTTTAAACGTTTAATAGTACTGACTTACTGAACAACATTTTAATTATTTTATATAACAAATCCAGTTAAGAGCAGAGTTGTAATTTATGACAATTAGCATAGTGTAATGCCCTAGTTCCCTATATTTGCTTCAAGGAACTAGTTTTTCCTGTATGTTATTGACACACATAAAACAAACATAATCATCCTCTTTTTGTGCTTAACATGCCATAGACTGAAACCTCTTTGAAAAGAATCTATCTCTATCTACCTCTATCTATACCTATAGATTTATGTCAGTATTTAACTATTAGCAAGCTTATGAGACAGTGATATTGATAATAATACCTCAAATAGAACTAAAGGTTTTGGGGCTTTGAGATCAGAAAACAGAACTATGTTAGATTTAGCTCAGAATATATGCCTATATAAGTTTGCTTGAGTTAGATTAAAATGAGAACTGTAATAAGTGGGTTTAGCAAGAGCTTCCTAGGTTGTTATTTTATGTACTCAGTACACCGCTAACTGCCACATAGCAGAAAGGTCTTAAGAATCTAGTTTAGGAAAATGAAAGAGAAGATTGAAGCAATTGTTTACATCATCTGATTTAAAAGAAAACATCTTTGTTTCAATCCTTTGGTATTTCAAGTGTAATGTGATCAATGTTCCCCATGACTATTGTTGTCATTATTATTGTTATCATTAATTTCCTCTTTATTTAATTCTCTTCTGCGAAAATTTATATATATATACAACATATTAAAATCCAGCTACATTTTCTGAGTGTAAATTCTGAATATCACTTAGATGACTTAAACTACCTAACAGTTTGAATAGAAAAACTAATGTGATTAATACAGTTAAGACTAATGTTTGCAGCCACTCTCCTAATCTAGTTAATGTCAAAGAGGGATTGTAATTTCCTTTCTACTTACTGACTCAGAGGCAAAGCCTCAGATCTTCTCACAAGATGGAGTATGCCACCTGCTCTAGCTGTACCCAATTGAGTTCAAATCCTGCCTTCACAGGCTAGATGTATTAGGAGCCAGGTAACCACTAGAATTTCTGTGCTAGTAAAATAGTTTATAGTGATGCCAGCTTTAATGGTAGGCTAACTATCTTTAAAGAGTACTTGGCATTTTGCAAGGACTCAATAATTACTAACTGTAATCATAATCTTCCCCCCAACATCCTGTAATAATGATTTACATTTATAAATTAAATAAATTGAATCTTGCTTTTCCAAAACAACAAAATTGTTACAATTTTCTTTATATATACAGAGGAAACATTTTACAGCAGATGAAGATGTGTTTCTTTTCCCTTTCCTCAAAACTTATGCTAACACTCAAAAAAAAAATGACATCCAATGTGACATTAATGTATGTATGAGAGAGCTGAGCTAACCACAGGGCATTTATTTAAAAGGAGAGCATCCTATCATACTTTGCTAATGCTACATTGGTATTGAAAGCTAGCATTTCCTAACCTTTTCCTGTTATGTCATGGCACAGTAGATTATAATTTTCAAGATTACAGGGACTTTGTCTTTTTGTAAACTGATTAACACTTAATGCTTAGAATGGTGGGTCTTCAATAATTATGTGTTATTAGGAAAGAGAACTATAAGAAACACTTGCTTCTTGTTTCTTACAGTGCTTAGCAAAATGTCTAGCAAATAGTAAATAAATAGTATTAGTTGCCTGTTATTATTTTGGGGTACCTTTGATTTGTCTCAATTTTCTTATCTGTAAAAAGGGTATCATATTATCTATTTTTTTCTTAAAATCTCTTTTTTTTTTTTCAAAATCAAAGTCATCCTCCTCTGTTCACAGTGTCTTCAAACTCTATTAACTTTACGTACTGGTATGAGTGTTATAGCACCCTGATTTTCCTTTGGAGACTTCAAATCCTCCCTTACAGACCAAGTGCGTTTGGGATCTTATTCCATCCATGGCTGTAAATCTGCAAGATCCAGGGCTGGATGCCTAAAATGACTTTCATGAATTTTGCTAAAATATTTGGGAAAGACTCGCTCTATTTGGACTCAGCTTCTAAACTGATGCAATGGTCTTGCTGCCTCTTAGTGGAGCAGGCTGCTGAGCCGGACAAAGAAATCAATATGAAAGCAAAGCTAAAAGATACCGAGTCCTGATCACACTGTCTGAATATCTAAAGCCAAATGAACTTCAGTGAATTTCATTGTTTTGTTTTACCTCAAACTCAGCAAACTTTTTCCTTGAAGAGTTAGATTGTAAATATTTTAGGCTTTGCGCCCCATATAGTCTCAGGTGCAACTATTCTACTTGGATGATGGTATGGCTGTTTGCAATAAAACTTGATTTGCAAAGACAGGTGGCAGGGTAAATTTGGCCCTGGATCATTTAGTGACTCCTGCCTCACCCTGACAAAGTAGAGTTTCTTTGGCTGGCAACCAAAGCAGTTTTAACTAATACCCCCTATATCAGGCAATGGATTAACAGAGTTTTAGGTTAGGAACTTGAAAATCATCATCTATACATTTTCCCTGCCTGGTCCCTCTGAAAACAAATCAATAAGGGCCAGAGCTTTTGTCTCTCCCAAATGTTCTCTCAATCTATTCATTCTTTCTAACCTCACCTCTAACTTGTTATTCCAAATCATCATCATCTCCTGCTTGGAGTTCTTCAAAAACTTTTTACATATTTTTTTTATGTCCAGGATTAACCCCTCCAATTATGTTCCACACTGAAGGCCTTATGATGTTTCTATAATGCATATATTTACATATCAAACTCATATCTGGGTGACCTTCTATGAACCCTCAACTTGGTTATATCTCCTGTCATAAAACACATTATTTGATTTATATATTAAAAATTGTTCCTGTTGCCAGAATGAAATTCTGTGAGCCAGAGCAATTTTATTCTCTGTGGCTCTGCTCAACTCTCTCTCTCTATATATATATAGAATATATATATATATATATATACATATAAAATAGATGTTCAATGTATATATTTCTGAAAAGAGGAAAAAATGATTCATCAGGGAATGTAAAGATAAAAATAATGCAGTTTTTCCTGAAGAAAGACTTTAAAAATATAACTTCTCCATTTTAAAAACGATTAATGTCTGTTAAATATATATTTACTATTGTATGGTAATCTGTTAGTTTTCTATTGGGCCAACATTACCAAAATTTTATTAGAATGAAAAGAGAAGAGTGATTTTTAAAAAAATATTTATTTCAAATACTTAATTTTCCAATTATCATTCTATTCCCCTTGACTTCCAAAATTTACTTATTACTCACTATCTAGTTCAAGTCTAGATTCTCATTATATTTCTAACTCAGTCTCTGTCGGTCTGTTCTGTTATTTTTGCACTTATTTTCTGTATCAGACATTTGTATACTTCGTGTTGTATGTAAATTTGTTACAGTTTCTCCTGTGTGCGTTTATTTCTTTTATGTCCATGCACAACAAGTTTTCCCAGAAATTAAGAGACATATTTTACACTTTTTAAAAAATCACTAATTTAAGTGCAGAGCAATGTACACAGAAGATATTCACTAAATTCCTACTAAATGAGTAAATTGCCAGGGAAACCAAAAAAAAGAAATGATCATAAAATTACATCTGGAAGGAATACCATGCCCAGAAAATCATCTAATGACTGCACATATAATTTTTGCTAGCATTATGATGAAGGAAACAAGTGTATTACAAAAACATGAAACATAGCAGATGGTTGGTTTATACTTCACATCACTCACTTGGTATCTTGGTGTGGAGAAATTATTTGATTTTAAATTAATGGCACTTTTCATTTCTATATTTGATCTTTAAATGAATTTAATGATATGAATTACACAGAAGTATTTAGGCATCTTGCTTATATGTTATGAGGATGTTTTGTTAAAAATATTTAGCTATGTTAAAAGTACAATGATATAAAGAGAATATG
Source organism: Monodon monoceros (assembly GCF_005190385.1). Lineage (NCBI taxonomy): Eukaryota > Metazoa > Chordata > Mammalia > Artiodactyla > Monodontidae > Monodon > Monodon monoceros. Next base: position 58,619,882 of record NW_021703777.1, on the reverse strand, counting down.
AAAGACTTGGTAGGAAGAAAATATCGAAATATAATTGACCAAATATAAAATACAAACCAAAAATGAAGTGACAATTTTCAAATCCTTTTTAAAATTATGTAGTCTAAAATCATCAAAACTGACTCCAGAAGAAATCAATACTAAAAGAGTAATGATACAAATGAGCAAATTAAAATGAGAAATTTGTCAAAGAATTACCTCTAATCATGGCTCTGGGCCTAGAATTTATATTTCAGAGAGTAAGAGAATGAACACATAATTCCCTTAATATATAAATTGATACAAAACAAAGAAAAACAGGAGAAAACTACAAATTATTTTTTTACAAAGCTAGTATAAACTTTAAAAATGTGTGTGCCTGAATATGCTTATGCACATATATCAGGGCACACGTGCATGCATAGGCACACACATACACACACACATCAATCTCACTTAAAAATATGAGTGCAGAAAATATAGTGACAAAAACAGCAGAAATTAAAATCAACAAATGATCTCAAGAGTAAGAATTTTACTCTCAGAAGAACATACATTATGTCAAATGGTCCAATAAAGAAAAACAGACAATAATGATAAAAAGTTTGTGATCATATTACTGAGGACACAAACACAAACGGTTAAATCTTTGGACATAATTAAGCATTCACATGTAACTGATACAAATATAATAAGATAATATTGATGCACTGATTGGAAAGATCCAATTTAACAAAATCTAAAGTATAATACAAATATTTCACCTTACTCTTTTTTTTCACTACTTCATTTTTCTAATTCAGAATTAATATTTTGGTTTGAATTAACATTACTATCATATATTTGGGTAAATATTATATGTTTAGTAAACATAGAGAAGGATCCTAAGCTTGGCAGAATACTATACTCCTTTCAAAGGTTTCTTTGCAATTCCCCCTCTTACTACATCTAATCTTGTAGATAAATTTTAGAAACAGGCTATCTGGTTCCAAAGAATGTGCTAGAGGGAACTGACTGACATTGCTTTGAATTAATAACATAGACTGGAAAGGACTGAGATATTTAAATATTGAGTTTTGCCATGTATTATAAGTAATTCTTTAAGTTTTTGTTTCTTTTATATAGACTAGTAAATATCAGTAGAATTTCTTGTTAGGTTTATTCCTAGGTAATATGCATATATACATATATTTCTAACTATAAAATACATGTCTTATATAACTTTAATTTAGTTTTGATAATGTGTAAGAAAGATGTTATTTATTTTATGTGGGTCTGTAATTAGTCATCTATACTTTCTTATTAGTTCTTATTAGTTTAAGTAATCATTATAATTTCTGAAAGTGATAAAATCTTGATTCTTTCTAATACCCACACTTTCATGTATTTTTAATTTTATTGCTCTTATTTAATAGCCAATTATCTCAAATTTTACATTCAGTAGTAGTTATGGTAACTGGCATCCTAATCTAGTTTCTGAATTCAAAGGTATCCTTCTAATATTTTGCTATATACATGAAATACGGTATGCTTCACACAGATGTGCTCTACCAAAACAAGGACTTTATTTCTATCCTATGGTTGTTAATAATTTTTATTGAATTTTATTTGAACTAAATATTTAATTTTAACATATTTTTAAATTATGGAGGTAATGATATAGTTATTCTCTCTTAATCATTTAATATATTGAAATGCACTTACAGGTTTCTTAATGTTGTACCATCCTTTTGTCCCTGCAACAAATATTTTTGTCATTGACTAATAGCTTTATTTTCTTTTAAATGCTCATTTTGGCATAATTTCAAATGTACAGAAAAGTGGATACAATAGTATTAATAATTATTACAAACTGTAATTTCCCTATAATGGCTTTATCATTGTCTCCTTCCTTCAAATAAGATGCAGAGATGGTGTCCCTTTATCCCCATGTACATTTCAGTGGGTATTTCCTAAGAGGGCAATCTCTCACTTCTATTACAAAACACATGAATTAAAGAAAGAAATATAGGAAATTAGAAAATATTTTGAACTGAATGATACTAAAATATATCAGAGCTTATGGAATACAAACAGCAGTGCTTAAATAGAAATTTATAGTTTCGCATACTTATATTTAAAAAGAAGAGAGGTGCAAAATCCGTGATCTAAGCATTCACAATAGGAGACTACAAAAATGAGATTACATTAAAGCTAAAGTAAGAAGAAGAATGGCAACAATAAAGATAAAAGTAGAAATTAAAGACAGAATAAAAAGAAACCATTAAAACTTTGTTTTTTGAAATGATTAGTATATACGTTTCACACATAGTAAGATTGAAAACCAAAAAAGAAAACAAAGAATACCAGAATCAGAATTTTGAATGGCATTTCTACAGACTGTGCAGAAGTGTATTGCTTATTTTCCAAATGACTGCTCTTTTTCTAGATATGTCTTTATTGATTTCTAACTTAATATGCCTATTATCAGACAATGTACTGTCTATGATTTCAAACCTTCTAAATTTAATGAGATTTGATTTATTGTCCATCATATATTCCATCTTGGTAAATGTTTCATAAGTACTTGGGAAAATGTGTATTTTGGAGCTATTTGATTAAAAACATCATCAAACACTTAAATCCTCTTTTTTCAATTCTTCTACAACTTACTCAATATCTTGGGGGTGTTTATTCAATAAAAGTATGATAGAGGGGTGTTAGATTCTCTTTAATTTTTTGATTTGTCTGTCTCCCTTTCATTATGTCAAATTTTACTTAATATATTTTGGAATCTACTTTTAAGAGCATACACAATTAATATTGTTTTGTCTTCTGGATGAATTGATTCTTTTATCATTATGAAATGTTCCTTTTTATCCCTGATATTGTTCCTTCCTCTGAAATCTACTTTGGCTGATATTCACATTTGATTTCTTATGCTTCTATATCCTAGGTCTTCTCCTTCCAGCCAGATGGTATAATATGGACTAGATTCATACTTTTTTCCTTAAACGACTAAAAATGTTGGATAAAATATACCGATCAGTGGTTTACAGACACTGAACACCATGGAGTATAGGACAGTGACACTTGAAAGAGGGGAAGCAAAAGATATGAGCCCTATGATTGGTCCATCTCACTACCTTTTCTGGCAAAAGGATAATTTTTCTAAGGTTGGATTAATGGAAGTATATTTACAAAGGCAAGTGAATAAATATGGCACACTACACAGATACTAATTTTTCTGCACAAGAAAAATATCAAAATGATTTAAATTATCTAAAATTTATTTGAAATCAAATTATAGATAACAAAGGTTATAAAGTCGCAGACGTAGAGAATGGACTTGAGGACACGGGGAGGGGGAAGTGTAAGCTGGGACAAAGTAGGAGAGTGGCATGGACATATATACACTACCAAATGTAAAACAGATAGCTAGTGGGAAGCAGCTGCAAAGCACAGGGAGATCAGCTCCGTGCTTTGTGACCACCTAGAGGGGTGGGATAGGGAGGGTGGGAGGGAGACGCAAGAGGGAGGAGATATGGGGATATAGGTATATGTATAGCTGATTCACTTTATTATAAAGCAGAAACTAACATACCATTGTAAAGCAATTATACTCCAATAAAGATGTTAATAAATAAATAAAATATCTATTGACTGTAAAAAGCACTTTTATTTATTCAACAAACATCTAGTTAGTGTTCTAATTTCTAGGCCATAGGCACTAAGGGCTAAAGGCAGAACACTGAAGAGAATGGTTCATGTAATCATGGAATTTGCACATATATAACATATATATTGATGAGAACAAATTAATATGTGAATTGACAAAAAGACAAAGAATAATTAACAACAAAAGAAATAAAGTTATAAGGAATATTGTCAAAGTAGCTGGTAATCAAAATGTTTCCTTCTGCTGTTTGACACTCGAACAACTGAAAATAATCATTTTATTTAGGTTATGATTCTGTGGGTTAGCTGAACAGTTCTGATCTGGTTTGGATTGGTGGTCTCTGAGAGCTCTTTCATGTTTCCATAGTAATCAACTAAGATTGGCTGGTGGCTGGATGATTCTGAACAGTCTCACAGCATACGTTGGCAGTTGGCTAGGTGCCACTGGGCTGTTTCAGTTTTCTGTATGGACTCTCATCCTCCAAGAGATTAATTTAATTTAAGTTCTTTCACATGGTGACCTTAGGCATTTAAGGTCACCAAAAGAGTGAGCCTCAGTGTGTAAGCACTTTTCCAGATTGCTTGAATCATTTTGCCTAATGTTGCATTGGCCAAAGCAAGTCACATGACTAAAGACAGATCCATGAGGTAAGGAAATAAACTCTACTTCTTGATGTGAGGCCATGTACCTTCAGATTACAGGAATATGGCTAAAGAGGGAGGATTTGTGATCATTTTTTTTTACAATGAATTGAACAAAGATACTACTATAAGGATGTACTGCCATTTTTATATATTAACTTAGGAATAAAAAAGTAAAATCATTCAATGTTGTCAAGTATATGGTTAATTAAACTTCAATTATCTTTCAAACATCTTTATCATTGCATCTGGCTTTTTATTTTATAATTTTCTAATCTTTTAGATAGTGAGCTCTCTGAAAAAAAAATACTGTATTTGTTTTGCTTTCTAAATAATAGGCTCAAAATCTTGGCACGGGGTAAAGGCGCAAGTGTTTAAAAAAATAATGAATCATCCCTCAAAAATTTAAGCACAAAATTAACATATGATCCAGAATAAATGAAGATATAATGAAATAAAAATAAATAAACATACGCTCCAGAAATTCCACTCCTAGGCATGTACTCAAAGATTTTGAAAGGAAGTAAGTTAGTTTGCTCAGGCTGCCATAACAAAATATCATAGACTTATGATATCATTAGACTTATCATAGACTTATCATAGGCTTAAACAACAGAAATCTATTTGCTCACAGTTCTGGAGGCTAGAAGCCAAGATCAAGGTGCCAGCAGGGTTGATTTATTCTGAGGCCTCTCTCTTTGGCTTCTAGAAACCATGTTCTCCCTCTGTCTTCACAAGGTCTTCCCTCTGTGCCTATGTCTGTGTCCTAATCTCTTCCTCCGACAATGACACCAATTATAATGGATTAGGGTGCCACCCTCACGATCTCACAAACCATAAATACCTCTTTAAAGACCCTATCTCCAAATAAAGTCACATTCTCAGGTACTGGGGTTTGGGACTTCAACATGAATTTTGAGGAAACACAATCCAGTCCCTAACAGTAGAGATTCAAATAGATATTCTTATATCAGTGTTTATTACAGTTTTATTCATAATAGCCAAAAAGGGGAAACAGTTAAAGTGTCCAGCAAATTAATGGATAAACAAAATGTGTTATAAAACATGGATGTTTATAATAGTGTCATTTAAAATATTTCAGAAAATGGAAAAAGTATAAATAACCAGCAACAAAGGAATAATGAAACTATAGTGCATCAAATCCACAAAATATTATAGTCTTTTAGAATGTAAATAGAGTACAGGTCATCTTATAATATTTTTACGGCAAAGTGAATATGCATGTACACCAGAATATAAAAATAAGAAAAACTGCATACAAAATTAAAGGAAAACAAAACAGGGATGTTCTTCTTCATCTTAAAACACTGTTAAACTTTTTATTCTTTTCTGTATTAGCTAATCAAATGTGCCCAAACTGGTACAATTCTAATTAACAACCATGTACAATTGACATCAATGACTTAAATTTGCTAATCTGTAGATTTTATTTTTATTTTGGCCCATGGAGAACTCCCCAACTATAAAACAGAAAAGCAAAACAAAACACATTTAAAAAGAAAGGACTTTATTGCTTTGAACTGATTATGTAATGGTAAGGATAAGGATTTTCATTTCTCAGGAAGCATTATCTCCTATGTGTTATCCTATGTGTCTCCTATGTGTTATCCTATGTGTCTCTTATGTGTTATGTATTATCTCCTATAGCTATCCAGTGTTATGGTCTCCAAGAAAAAATACTGATAAGGATTAAAAAAGATAAAAAATCCCAAGATTCTCTTTTTTTATGGCTAAGAATATTAAATTTTCAGTTTCATTGGATGAATAAATACTAGCAATTCATATGCAACACAGCAAGAAGATTTACCTTGTAATGACTAAGTCAGAGTGAAAGATATAGTACATTGAACAATCAGTGATTTGTTCAAAATGCAAGTTATTTGGAATAATGTTGCTGAAATATCAGAGATCTGTTAAGTCAAACTAAAGAAAGAGCAAATGGAGGAAGCTAGAAATAACAATATCAACTTCCATAAAGTAAAACCACTATTCACAAGTCACATAAATAAACAATTGCTTTTAATGAGGCTGTTTACAGTAACAGCCAATATTAAAAGCAGCCGGGGCTTTCTTTTTCCCTTTACGCACATTATTTGACCACCATTATAAACTCTTAAATTACAAGGTCTTTTGTTAAGGTACCAGTTCAACTTCGAATTTTTAAAAATATATCCAAACCAAAAATTCTCTACTTAAATATCACTGCCTAGATGTTTTAATCTACTTTTTCTTTTGTTCTTCTTTTCTATCAGTCCTTTATATGAGATAGCAAATTACCCAGTTCCTTCAGTACCTCTCTGAGGTTAACATCATTTTATATTCATTAGACTAATAGGTCAAATGAGGCACAGAAAGGTTAAGTGATGTCTACTTAAGTGGTTTCAGGCTTTCTACCAACTGAGTTATGGATGAAGCTTGAAACTTGGTCCCTTGGTGTCTTTTGCTCTAATCAGCTGACAGTATGTAAGTATTCTTAATTAAGTTTCCATGATGACATGAAACAACAGTTATGTTACCCACATTAATATCATGATTTCTGACAGAATAATCACAGCCTATTTAGTGTCATTGTGAGACATCATTAGGAGCATTTCTATTTATAACTTGCACACATATATAGCAAGGTTAATTTCTCTAGTCATGTGACTTATCTCAGGGCAGATTGGACCAGTCTTCCTGAGTTTCATAAAATCTCTAAAGCTTACATTTATTTGGCCATTGATTTTACATCATGAAATGGTTCACGCTACTTTAATCAAAATCAACACTAATGCTCTCAGTTCTATAGATAGAGGTCTTGAAGCATCTTCTCTAACTAACTTCTAAATATAGGAGTGCTTCAGGTTCCACTCTTGCTGCTTCTTCTCTTCTCTATCCACACTCCCCATCTGCACTGTTTTATCTAACCCCATGACTTTAAATACTATTCATGGTTGATAGATTCCAAATTTATTTCTTCAATTTCTACTTTTATCACCAAACTTATATATGAAAATCCTAATTTTAATTACTCTTAGATATCTAATAATTACTTCAAAAATAACATATACTAAATGGAACTCTTGGCTTTCTCTTCCACAGTTCATCTTATACTATGAGCCAGGCACTGTAGCTAATGATCCTTTCAACAGAAGCAGAATGTAGCTATGAAAATATTAAAGTGATTATTAGACATTCAGTTCAATAAACTACCTTAAGGTAAGAATAGATAGAGATTAGACTAAGACTGAGAAATCTGAAGAACACTACCATTGCGTGGGATTGTGTAAGCTTCACTGGAGACCAACAGAAAGAGAGAGCAAAGAGACAGACAGTTTCCTCTAATAACACATAATGTAAGACAGATCTTAATTGACTTACACAATCAAACAGTTAAAGCAAATGGAAAAAAAGTAAAAAATAATCTTTTGAAAATATTGTCAAGTTGGGAAGAAAGTAACCTCAGACAAAACAAATGAAAATTGGAATTAGGGTAGTAAGAAAACTTCAAAAATCACCTTTTCCATTTGGTATCTGACAAAACTTGATGACCTTATGTGTTTATTTGTTTAGAGTTCATGAGGTTTTGGAACAAGGAGATAAAAACTAGCATATTTTACATTCAAGTTATCAAGTAGGAAAACTTTTCCAAAATGCAAAACATCATCATATTGACAACACCTTCTCCTAGATATAAACCTTCTGCCAAAAATGAAACTTGTGTCTTAACAATGGTATGAAAGGTGTGAAATGTATCTCCCTTGAAAATTAATAACTTGAAGCCTATTACTATGTAAGTTAGGAGTTGAAGTCGTGCCACCTATGTATTCTGAAAATCACTGTGGAAATAAATGATCATGGTCTTGCACTGGAAAAGCTCTCAAGCATTAGGCAGATAAGAGCACAACTTGCCTCTGGAAAATCAGCTTTAACCCTTAGATAAAAGTCTTGGTAACATGTATGCAATGTAAATAATAATGATAATAATAATAATACATAGAAACAATATACTGCAAATGAAAGCAAGAAGAATCAGACAAATGAATGCTTCAATATTGGCCTTATCTTTCACAGATAATAAAAATGAAATCCTATGTTTCATGATATAAAAAGAAAGCTTGAAGAAAGGAAAAAAGAAGAGAAAATGCAAACCACCAAGGAGATTTAAAAAGCACAAAATTGAGAAATGGAAGATGTGATATTGAAAGTAAAAATTAAACAGATATGTTTTTCATTATATTATATATACCAGAAGACAGAATTATTAAAGCTGGAAGAAAGGTTCAAATATTTTATCCTAAATGGATGGTAAAAGAGATAGAATGCAGAAAAGAAAAATTAAGAAAAACACTTCTTAGTGTCAGAAAGTCAAAGAATATGATTTTGTAAATGTTAGGGTAAACCATATGAATATGCCATTGCAGAGGGGGCAAAATGACTGAATATCAAGGAGGTTTTTATAGCTAACCCTATAGGAAAACCCAAGTAAAGCACTAATTAGTTATTTTGCATTAGTAAGTGAAATTAGCAAGATTGTTGGATACAAATCATTATGTAACAGACAACTGTATACCTATAAACTAGCAATAGTCTGTGCAAGATTGTAATCAAATAAGTTATCATGTACAAATGGAAACAACAACACATACCTGAGGATAAACTTATACTAAAAGGAACAGCTTTTTAATGGAGAAATATATTAAAATTTATTGAAAAGCATTAATGAGTTTCAAGGTAAATGGAAGGGCAAAGTTTCTAAACTGATCTTTTCTCCATATCTATCTCACTTATACACACACATACATAAACACACACACATACGTAAGCACACACACACACACACACACACTCACATTAACATTAAAGGGTGAGAAAATACTTTTGTCCTTTTACACCAATCTAGTCCCTTTGTCCCCACTTAAAAGGATATAGGCTGACTGCTTTAAATAATTAGATATTAGGTTCTTATACATTGAAGTTTACAGAAACTGGATTTTCTAAAGATAGGTTTTTGATAGAAAATTTTAACAAAATAAGGATAAGCTGGTACAGCCACTATGGAGAAAAGTATGGAGGTTCCTTAATAAACTAAAAATAGAGCTACCATATGATCCTGCAATCCCTCTCCTGGGCATATATCCAGAGAAAAACATGGTCTGAAAGGATACATGCACCCCAATGTTCATTACAGCATTGTTTACAGTAACCAAGACATGGAAGGAACTTAAATGTCCATCGACAGAGGAATGGATAAAGAAGATGTGGTACATATATGCAATGGAATATTACTCAGCCATTAAAAAGAATGAAATAATGCCATTGCAGCAACATGGACAGACCTAGAGACTGTCATACTGAGTGAAGTAAATCAGACAGAGAAAGACAAATATTGTATGATATGGCTTATATGCAGAATCTAAAAAGAAATGATACAAGTGAACTTATTTACAAAATAGAAACAGACTCACAGACTTAGAGAATGAACTTATGGTTACCAGGGGGAAAGGGATAGTTAGGGAGCTTGGGATTGACATGTACACACTGCTATATTTAAAATGGATAACCAACAATGACGTACTGTATAGCACAGGGAACTCTGCTCAGTATTATGTAACAACCTAAATGGGAAAACAATATGAAAAAGAATAGATACATGTATATGTATAACTGAATCACTTTTCTGTATACCTGAAACTATCACAACATTGTTAATTGACTATACTCCAATATAAAATAAAAAGTTAAGAAAAAGAATAAGCATATGGAGAAAATAATTTAAAAATTATTCAGAGTATACTTGTTCAAACATTATATATATATATATATATATATATATACACCATGTGTTCTGAAAAATAGTTGATGATAGAATAAAATATTTTAAAATTTTCTTCTTAGGAATTCCCAAGATATACGGCAGCTGTATTTAGTAAGTTGCTAAAATTTTCTTCTTAGGAATACCCAAGATATACGGCAGCTGTATTTAGTAAGTTGCTAAAATTTTCTTCTTTTAAATGTGTTATTTTCTGAAAGGGGTAAAAATAATCTTAATAGCATGTCTCTCAACTTTTGAATTTAACATAATTTAGTTGTTAAAAAAATAGTAATCTCGGGCTTCCCTGGTGGCACAGTGGTTGAGAGTCTGCCTGCCGATGCAGGGGACACGGGTTCGTGCCCCGGTCCGGGAAGATCCCACATGCCCTGGAGCGGCTAGGCCCGTGAGCCATGGCCGCTGAGCCTGCGCGTCTGGAGCCTGTGCTCCGCAACGGGAGAGGCCACAACAGTGAGAGGCCCGCGTACCGCAAAAAAAATAAATAAATAAAAAATAAAAATAGTAATCTCTTGTTAATGGGTTACCCCCAGTTGTAAGTAATGCTTGGATTTAGTTTTGACAGCCAAAAATCTGATAGGAGAAATTTATAAGCATCTGCATGATTGACTTTGTGCCATCATTTTAAAATATGGCTCACTTACAAGCTCACAGTTTTCTCTAGATATTCCCTATCAGAGTGTGCAATTCAAACAGACATAGCATCTCTGATGAGGCACAAGGCAAAATCTGGGGTTCCATTATTTGAGCACTTAACCCACTATAAAATATAATTCAGTCAGCTCTCTCTGTGAACCTACTTATTGCAGTTGAAGGATTGTCCACAACTCCTTTTAAATAAGATTCAATGTTTTCTGTACAGTGTTTTTTAACCATGAAATTATACTTGAACAAAATACAGATGTAAAGTATAGTCATCCCTTGGGATCTACGGGGCATTGGCTCCAGGACCCCCCCCCCCCCATGGATACCAAAGTCCACAAATGCTCAAGTCCCTCTATAAAAAGGCATAGTATTTACATATAACCTAAGAACATCCTGTTATATACTTTAAATCATCTCTAGATTACTTATATAACCTAACATATAGTAAATGCTATGTAAACATTTGCCTGTGTGAGGCAAATTCAAACTCTGTTTTAGGAACTTTCTGGATTTTGTTTCAAATATTTTTAACCTGCAATTGGTTGAATCTGTGGATGCAGAACGCATGAATACAGAGGACTCACTGTATTATGTGAAACTCTATAAGAAGTTTCCTGGAAAATGGTAACAGAATAAAATAAACAAAGGTGAAATCAGTAACTCTCCCTACCTCATGTGTGTGACACCTCCTTCAGAAGTAAGTTACACAGAGCCCATGGTTAGGCAGCCAATTGTGGCTGAAGCCTGTCATGCCCTTTAGGTACAAAGAGATACAGTTGCTGAAAAAGTTTAATTTAGCTAGTCTCAAGGTTGAAAAATTCATATAAATGATCCTTGTTTGGTTTCTCCTAATAACTCCAAAAACGTAAAATGAAAGAAAAGAAAAATGTGCCATTTGGTCAGAACCAATCTCAAATTTCTATATAAACTCCAAATAAGATAGACAAAATAAAATGCCACTTCAAATCATAATTCATTTTTCTTTATATTGAGATTTTCCAGAGTGGCACTATTGACATTTTGGATTGGATAATTCTTTGCTGTAGGGGGCTGTCTCGTGCATTGTAAATGTTTACCAGTGTTCCTGGTCTCAATGACTCACTGCATGTTAGTAGCGTACTCCCAGATCCAGTGGTAACAATCAAAACTGACTATACAGATATGACCAAGTGTCAGGTGGAGCAAAATGCCCTCCCTTGAGAACCAATGGTCTGTAATAAAGCCCATAATATGGATTTTTCTTTCCTTTCACAATATGGTAGTTCTGACATAATCTGGGGATTGTGGCTATTCATTTAGATAAGCAATTAGGAGTTTTCTGGTTTTATAAAGAAACCTGTCTGTGGGTCTACTATGCACTGAATGTTTGTGTCCCCTCCAAATTCCTATGTTGAAGCCCTGATCCTCCAAATGGGATTTGGAAGTGGGGTCTTTGGGAAGTAATTTGGTTTAGATATGTCATGTGGGTGGAGCCCCCATAATGAAATCGGTACCCTTACAAGAAGAGGAAAAGACTAGAGTCCTCTGTCTACAATGTGAGGACACAGAATGAAGCTGGCCAGCAGCAAACTAGGAAGTAGGCTCTCACCAGACACCAAATTCAGGTGACACCTTGACCTTTAACTTCCCTATCTCCAGAATTGTGAGAAATAAATGTTTGCTGTTTAAGCTACCCAGTCTATAGTGTTGATATTTTGTTGTAGCAGCCCAGACTAAGATATGTCTTATTACTTAAAATGTAGAAAAAATGTCACAGCTATAGGCTTTATTTCAGAATGACACTACAGTTTATGATCAATGATATAGATCATAGTATAATGAAATGTCAGTCAAGTTAATGATTTTGCACTACTGATTTAACAACCAATAAAATTTCTACATCTAAATCAAATTTGCACTAATTAATACTGATCATAAAGTTGGTCCATAATATTGACCATGTTTTTTCTATTCTGTTGTGAAACATTTAAAGACAGAATAAGAGACAGCAAAAATACTTTTCTACCATAAAAGTATTAAAATTTCAGGTCTTAACTGTATATATTCCTGATTTTTTAAAATGACTCTCTAATTAGAAATAGAAATATTTCTATAGCATGTAAATAAATACATCTCAAATCAACAGCAAATATCTAATTTACTATGAAACAGTAAAGTCATTATTATTACACTAAGGAGAATAAAGATGCTTCATTATATATATTCATTTACTCTTGTCCTCAGAAGTCTTAATAGTGAAATAAGAAACATGAAACTAAGATAACAAGAATAGATGAAAAATAGTGGAAACTTAGAACAACTAAAAAAAGACCAGACTTACGTAGTAAGTTTAGAAAGATGGCTATAATTTAAATATATGAAAATCAATCTTTTTTTTTATATTAACATTACTCAACTTGAACACATAATAAAAACCTACATTCACTTGAACACATAATGGCAAACAAAATATAAACCAATGAGAAATAAAGATAAAAAGAAATATATTGGTCTTTAAGAAAATAAACAATAAAATTTCTGAGTTATAGAAGGAAAAACATTTTTAAAGCAAAGAAAGAGATTATCTTCATGGATGGGAAAACTGAATAATCTGAGAATTATATTACAATAGTAGCTAGTACCTATTGGATACCTGATACATGGTATACATTATAAATATTTTACATAAATTTTTTCAAAAATGTTTACAAATATTCTGATGTTGTTACTATGATGGAATCCAAGTTGGAAGAATTAAACTTCTAAAATCACTAGGTAAAGGAACCAATCTATGAAATTAAGTGGAGTCTAAGCTCCTAGACACTCCTTTAGTGTTTTCCTGTTAGTTTTGAATCATAAGATATTGGAAAAGAAGCAGCTTTTACTAATTCTGTCATAACAAGATATAGTTACTTTTCACTTAATATATTTATTTTCACTTAATCTGAAAATGATTATAATTCTATAATCAATATATGTTGAGAGTTTAATATGGCATGAACTGTTCTGAGTTTTGGAGATATTTAAAAAATAGTGTTGGGGTCTGCTTTTTCCTGAATATATAATGTTTGTCTTAGGGCCAATTTATTATATAAATAATGTATATAATTTGTATAATTAAATGTATAACATTTAATTAACCACAAACCTAATTAGGAAAACAAGCTGAATTAAAGGTAAATATCTAATAGTGTGTATAAGATAGTATGAGATTGAAAACTTCATTTATATATTTCAACTTTTAAAAATACTTTAATTCTTATTTGATGTGATTTCAACTATAATATATAGCCATAAAAATATCAAATGCATGCTCCTATCACTGATTCTTAAAAATAATCATATACTATTTGCAATTACAACTGTTTTTCTAAATTGAAAGATTAAAACAGAAAATTAGAAATTAAACAAAACTTATGGAGAAGCTTGAATAGTTCTATAGTGACAGGTAAGAAAAATATTATTGGCTTATGTTTACATTTTTATTTAATCTGCTTTTTTTCCCCTGTGCTCATAATATATACTAGAAAAAGGGGGTATTTAATACAGCAGTAATTATGTAAGAAAACATCAGGAAATAGGCTCTTCAAGGAATATTAATTTTCACTTTAGCTTGAGAATTGCCTGAGGTACATATGAAGTCTTTTTTGCCTTATATCTTACAGTGGTCCTGAGGAATAGTTTGTTGAATTTAAATATAACATTATTTGTGTCGTTGCTACAAATGGATTAAAAGAACATTGCTTTAATTAGTTTGGAAGATATGTCTCTAAACTAAAGCCAATGTTTTACATAATTAAAATAACAATATGCTAATATATCTACTATTATAACACTTTAAAATTTATACAAATTTAACACTTCAAAATTTATACAAAGTAAAGTTTCATAAGTGGAGACCTATCAATCAGGACTTTAAAAGTTGTGGTAATTTTTTACTAAAATGATAATTAAAAATTTAACCAAAGTTAGAGACCAAATGATAATAGGGATAGAACTTGCCTTCCTGTGTCATTTTTATAGTCTACAATTGGTACCAGTCAAGATCCCAGCAGAGTGTGTTCTGATGAACGATTCAAAGAAGCACTGTTGCCATTTTCAGCCCATTAAATACAAGACTAGAATAGGAAGACATAATAATGTGAACCCTGATATTTAAAGTGTGGTTTTCTTCTTATAATTCAATCTAATTGCATTCTTCCTTGGATGGTCAAAACAAATTCTGTGTTCTTCTAGAAATTCACCTGCCTGCCTCTGAACAGGCACTAATAAGTAAACTTCAGTGATAGAAACAGGTAATGGGCTCTTCCTTGTGAGGTCAGTGCTTTCAATTTTGGTCACTGACTCATACTGCCATGAGAAAGCAATTGTTACATTTTTCTCTCTGTATTGTTGTTTCCCATCAAATGGAAAAGAAAGCTTTTCAAATATCTTGGTAGAAATCATATTATGGTATTTATCTGCTGTAACTCACAAGAAAATTTGACTGAATTTTTTTATAAATCACGAAGAAATAGCTTCAAGTTCGGTGTTAAACAAAAAAAAACAAAACTTCCAAACTGAAAGGAAGGAACAGAAAGAGATAGAGACAGAGAGATAGGGACAAAAGAGAGACAGAGAGAGAAAGAAGCTTAATAAAACACAAAAATTGTAATTTTGAGAGAATAGATTTCCCTTCTTTCCATACTTTTGTGTAAGACCGTTAGCAAAAGTGAAAAATATGTAATGGATTAGCCAGCAATTATTAATTTATGATAAACAACAGAAGTTGAAAAATTTAATTTAATTATGTTTGTAATTATGAAAACATAAGCAGGTAAAATTTATTGTCAACTTGAGTGTGGAATAACTTTGTAATTGACAGTACTTTAGAGCTAGTTTTAATTCTAGAGATATTTGAAAACAATATTTGTCTCCTATTTCTAAGGTTGCTTGCCCATGACAAATTTCGCTGTGATAAATTCATTTTTATATGTAGATTTCCAAGATTTGTAAAGGAAACAGTACTGGAAATATTTCTTATTTTTTAAGCTTGAATATGAGCAGGCAGATCAGGGAGTATCAAACAATAGATCCTGATATATCTGATTCTAGAGAAGACAAAGTTTATTTCTGTAATGAAATTCCTATTATTATTCTCACTTTACATATGTGGAGTGCAAAGCAGAGGGAGATAGAATAATTTCACCATGGCTGCACAACTAGTAAGCGATGGTTCTGATTTAGACAAAATCAATCTGTTTCCAAACTCTGTGCTTTTGACCATTACACTATGCTGTCCTACATTTTGCAAGTAGGATTTTGAGAACTAAGAAATCAAGTTATTTATCAAAGTAAGAAAGTGACTTACTTATTTTGTGCAAAAAGTAAGCAATTCTGACTCCCCATTATGCATGCATACATACCAAACATTTGGCCAAATGGTCAACTGTCACTGTTTCAGTATTGTATATGTGTCACGTATATGCTAACTCTCATCAAACATTTCTTTCTCATAATGATTTTAATGACAATCAAGAAATATTTTAATAATAATTTAAGTTTATTTAGCACATTCTTTATGAGGGATGGAAAGTTGACAGAAAAATAGACATCAATCTTACTCCATGTATTTAGCAACTGTGGAAGCAGACTAGATTCCTGGAAATATGTGACAAGGAAATACCTGACAAGCAGACTAGATTCCTGGAAATACCTGACAAAACTTAGGTTCAGATCATACTTATATGTCAGTTGAAACTGGAACTGTCACCAGAAAATGGCTTTTATTTTGCCTATTTGACAAGAGATGAGATTTGGTTTTACTTTATTGACGTTCTAACTTGCCAAATTAAACAATGTAATTTTGTTCTCCTAATGCAATTACGCTTCCCCACAAGACAATGTCTTTATGGAGCTGTTTACCTCTCGGCGGGGTGGAGGGGGGAATAATACTAGTTTAAGAGAGTTTTATTTTAAAAACCATCACTTTTAGCCTAAATACTACAGTAAACACCACTGATAAATGCGTTGCAGTTTGCAATTATTCCTGTTTCCAAATGATAAATGTGATTTTTAAAAAGAGGTGATTGAGCAATATTTACAAAGTCTGTGCATCTTCCTGATTCTAATGCACCCCCCAAATGATTCCATAATCTGAGCCCAAATCCTGCTCTTTTCACTTTCACCTGCCTGTCAATTGTCAGTTTAAGGGAATCAGCTGTATACATATATATATATTTTTTTATATTCCTCCTACGAAAAACGATGGAAATTTTCACATGACAGTTAATAATTGCAGAAGTTCCACAGGGACTAATATTCAATGCGCTGGTTGAAGCATGAATGTCTGGATACAATTATTGAAGTCATTTCCCAGTGCACTGCAGGTATCCTCTAACGATGAGGGGTGAATAGATTTATTTACTGCTCTCATCCAAAACTTCAGTTTGATGAATAAACCAGTTTGCATCCATGTGAATCTCTCGTGCATGTTAGGTTCAGCCTCTGCCTATTCCACTGTCTAAAAATAGAGAAGAAATTCTCTTTCCCCTCCCCTTCATCTGGACACTAAGGTCTTTCACAGTGTAATACTTCCATTAGATGCATATTCATTATTATTTGATATAAGTACAAGAAATCAAAGAAATGCCCCATATATCCTAATTTATTTGAATAATATAATTAAAAATCAGATTAATACGAACAAGAGAAACTTGATAGATGGAGATTTTCAAGGTCACAGTCTGACGTCAATTAGTTCAAGCTATGGATCTGGGGGTGGGGTACAGATGAAGAGTACAAAAAATATATATAACATGTTGTGCTTCTCTTTCATTCCTTTGGGTGAACAAGCATTCCAAATATGCTAGGTGTTATTGTGATTCCAAGTCATCTCATGAATTTCAAAAAAAAAGACTGAAAATAAAATATATACTGTAGTAACTCATCTCTTTCAGAAAGTGTGTTGGTATGTGAGACAAAACCCATGTAAAACCAAACAAAGCCAACAAAAACAAAAAAAGACAAAGGTATTCTAACCCAAGCTGTAACTTAACGATACAATTTAGAGTACAGAAATTAATATAGTTCAGAAACAGAATTAGCATGCTTTTAAAACTATATATTATGTGTTACTCTTGATTCATTTTATTTAATGTAATGAGGCAATAATCCGCTTTCCTTCACTTCCTTCTGGATCATTCCTTCCTAGGAAACAATTGCTAAATATGCCTAGAGTTCACAAAATATTAAAAGCAATTGGATTTTTTATTAAAAATTGATATAGATTACAGCTGTCTCCAGTTTAGTTTAGCATTGGACACTGAGAGTAACTTAATGGCTTCTACTGTATGAGAATTCAGAGTTCCAAAGAGCTACATTCTTCTCCAAAAAGGATGAAAAATAAATTTTCTATTTCCCCTCTATCAATTGTGTAAGCTTTGAAGTAATCTCAAATCTCATTTCATCAATTTCCTACCTTTTCTCTCTGCCTCCACTGGTTATTTTTATTATTTCCACCATGACTTTTGCTGAGATCATTTATTTTCCTAGTTTTTGGTTTTGTTAGGAGGCAGATCTGTATCAGTATTAGGAGTTGGTATGGTGTTTGGGAGAGTACTGAGTGATAGTAAAAATACCTGGCTTCTAGTCATGGCACTGGTCCCTCAAACTCAGTTGTCAGAACTCCATCTAGTACACCTGCTATATTCCAAGCACCTGGTATCATTCATGGAACACAGTTAACTGCTCAACAAATATTTGAAGGGATGAAGGAGAAAAGAAAGCAGTTGGATTTTAGGAAGTAATTTAATTCTTTTCACAAATTCATTCTAGTTGAGAAGAAAGGGAATGACAAAAAAATATATAGACAAGGAAGTTAAGAGTAAAAGTAATATGTATTAAGAAAGTAAATTAGGAATTAAGGCACACTAAATAGGACAGACTATAACATAATAGGGAAGCAAGGTAGGCTTCCGTTTGCTGGGGACATGTAAGTAACCTGCCCCATGGCCTGTTATATCTGTTTAAATGTCAGTAAGACACTCAGATCATCCAACACTGAACCCCTGCTCTCTCTCTCATACTACATACTCAGATATATCCTTCCTCCTATTTTAGCTATCTTAGCTCTTTCATTCATACAGTTAAGGTAACTAGAAACTAAAGAGTCATCACTGCCATCTCATTCTTTCAACTAACATGGCCAGTCTATCACAAAGTACTAATGATTTTGCTTTCTATTATCTCTCAGTATTCATTTCCTTAAATCTCCATCTTCACTACTACCTATATCAGTGTTTACAAATTCATCTACATTAAAAAAATTCTTTTTTGAATCCACTTTGGTCCTCTTCTAATGCATCACCCTCGTAGCAGCCAAATATTTTTAAAAGTTAATTTTATAATACCAGTTTCCTAACTTAGAACTTTCAGTGCCTTTCAATTTCTCCTCATATAAAGAAAAAGAAATCCCTTTGGTGCCACTGTAAAGAATCATCATTCTACTCTCTGCTTTTATGATATCTTAAATAAGTGGAATCATGCGGTTTTTGTTTTTCTGTGACTGGCTAAGAGTGGTCATCAGAAGGTGAGTCTCTTAACTAAGCTCATTTCTGCAAAGATTAAGATGCTCAGGCTTCTAAAGGAAAGACATTTGTCCATCCTCTTTGCACAGCTCACTTGGTGTCCACACGTATTCCAAAGGCATTTCCCCTTTGGAAGATGGGGTGGCAATGTAGACAAATCTCTAGCCCCAAAGCTAGTAATGCTTCTTTTTAAAGGTGGCAATTAAAAAAGGGGAAGAAAGTGAGTCATTGAGGAATTTAGGATAATTTTAAGGCTTATTTTCTTTGACTTCAAGCCAAGTAAGAATCACTCCTGAATTTTTTTCATATGTTCCTAAAAATGGTTATCTAACACAGTGTAATAACCATATTACAGACAGGCCTGAACGGAGATACATATGGCCACATATTTAAAAAAATAAACAGAAGGAAAAATAAGCTAACAGAAGGAATTTAGTAGGCCATTAGGATGGAATGGGAGTCATATCGTGATTAAAATTTTCAGTGTCCACATCCCACACTCTTACATAGACAAACAAAACACAAAATAAATATGCACATAATGTTTTTAAATTTAAAAAGTATTAGGAGTATATGTAAGTCACTTGAGAAGAGGTAATATAGCTAATCTTTGCTGATGCTTAATAATTGTGAATGTATCAATGAAAATATATTTGTTTATGTACATGGATGATGAATAAATAGAAGACATTTTCTTCTTTATAAAAAAATGAAGAACCTTCTTTTTAAATAGTTGTATGTAAACTTCAGGACACAGTATGTTAAAATACTTATTCAAATGAAATATGTAGATAATTTCACTTAGGTAACATGGGTTCTATTTTTGTTCGATTGGCTTATATACTGCAACTAGTGCTTTTTCCTAGTTTTGAAACCATAACTTGAAACTATTTAGGACCTTAGAAAATTTTCCTTAGATAAAAATCAATCAACTTAGAGAATATGAACTGTTATTCTAATTATTATTACTTAAGTGATTTATTATTTGTATTATATTTCAAATTTCCTAAGGATTAGATGTAACATTGTACAGATTTTATTTAAATCAAACAATGGTAGAAGTTCAGCAGAAGGTTAGCCAGATCTAGTAATTTGCAATAAGAAATATGAAAAAGCCTAAGAAAAGTTGGAAAGTATGGACATTAAGTAAAAAGGAACTATAATGAGAGCTTTAAGTCCTTCAGGAGAATTTTAAAAGTTGTTAACAGAAAGGAGAAGAAAGAAAATGGTTTTCATATTAGAATACTGAGAGAACTTTGGGAAAATTTCTATTCCTAAGGCAGTTTTCATACAGCATCAGATGGTGCCCTTGACAAAGACTGACATCCAAAATGAGAAAGTTACAGAGTAAGCAGAGGAATTCAAGTCCAATAAATCACCAGGACCATATGGTATATATCTAAGATTTCTGAAGGAAATAAGTGTGAACTAGCATAAATACAGGGGAAAAAAATAGTGTGAAGTATGGCTTTAATGGTAGTATCTGCTTTTAAAGATTGGAAGATTACTAATCTAGTATGTAGAAAATAAAGGGAAAATTTTAAGTGTTAAGTAAATAATTTAATATGTTCTCCCTGTATTAACCAGTTATGTTGGATAATCTTTCTAATAATATTTAATCTAATAATATTTCTGTATTATTCTTTATCTTTTCTGGATTCTGTTTACCATCAAGCTTTTCTGCCATCTGTCTCTCTCTCTTATCTTGGCTATTCTTCCAGCCTTACATTGTGTTTGTGCTGTCTAGGGCAAAAACATGTTAATTAGTTGTGATTTCACAATGATCCTTCCTCATAAAATTCACAGGTTTTCTTTTCTCCTGTGGTTGTTTTGTTGTTGCTTTATTTTTTTTTCTTTTTTCAAGTGATAGTAAATTGGAATACATTTGGTTTCACACAGAGCTGGTATTGCTCCATTTTGTTTCTTCAGCCATTAGCTCATTCTGTTACATGGCTTTGCAATCCAGTTAGGACTCAAAACATCTATTAATCTGCAATTTGAAAAAGTGAAAACTCAAATGAATTTGTTTACTTTTTGTGATGTATTAGATACCTACAGAAAAGTGCACTAATCATTAGTATACGATCTCAATAAATTTTTACACATACATGCAGTAATGTAATCTACAGCTAAATCATCATTAAGAACATTGCAGCCCTCAAGAAGTTTCCCTTTACACTCTGCCAATCAATATTACTCCAAAGCAACCACTATTCTAAATTATAATACCATCAATTAGTATTGTCTATTTTTAAACTTCAAATACATGAAATCATACCAAATATTTTCTGGCTTCTTTTGCTCCAAATAATGTCTCTGAGATTCATCAATGCTGTAGTGTCTATCCATAGACTAATCTTATTCTATTTCTATGTATAATTTCATTTTATAATATACCATATTTTATTTATCCACTAATCTATTGAAAGAATTTTCAGCTAATTCCATTTTTGCCTCTTAAGTGTAAAGCTGTAATAAATATACTTGTACTTATGTCTTTTGCTGAACATATGCACTGTTTTCACTTGATCGTAAACTTGAGTAAAATTGTTAGTCACAGAGCAAGTATTTAATCAAATATAGTAAATAATGCCAAACTGTTGATACACTTAATACTCAAATAACAATATATATGAGAGTTCAATGGCTTCACATGTTCACAGACGATTGGTATCATCAGTCTTTCCATGTTTAGCTATTGGGTGAGTAGGTAAGGGATGCCCATTGTGGTATTAATTTGCATTTCACTGTGGAGTAATAACATTAACACATTTTATGATGTTTATTGGCTATTTGAATATTGTCTCTTTCAAAGCATCTATTGATTTTTTGGTTCATTAAAAAACTAGGTCTTTCATCTTTCTCTGATTTCTAGGAAATATTTATATATTCTGGATTTGAGTCCTTTGTTGAATTTATCATCTATCTATCCATTTATTTATCTATAGATGGATGTTCAGAGAAGTTTATTTTGTGCTTGTGCTTTTGGAATCCTGTTTTAAAAATCTTTGCCTACATCAAGATCATGTAGATATTTTCCTATAATTTAATCCAAATGCTTTATTGTTTTACATTTCACACTTAGACATACGATTCTTCTCTAAATATATCTGATGTACAGTTTGAGGAAAAGGGTTAATGTTTATGTTTTTCCAAAGGAAAGTCAAATGGCTCCTGTATCATTTATTGAAAATACCATTTTTCCTTACTGAATTTCACTGACATCTTTATGGTAATTCAAATTGAATTGAATTTTCTATAGTATTCCATTATTCAATCACCTATCCTTTGCCACTGAAAGGAATTTAAGTCCATGGCCCATAACCTCTTGTGGTTCTACAAGATCTTTCTAACTATTCTACTGGAGTTTCCAAAGATTATTCGGAAAACAAAACACACACACACACACACACACACACACACACACACTCTGAGAGAAAGATTGAGAAAAAAGGAAAGCTTAATTCACTCATGGGAATGCATTTGCCAGATTATATCAACCATATGGAAGAAAAGTAAAAATGTGCCATCCATATTGCCACCAGAGTCATCTTTATAAAGCATGTATCACATAATAATAGTCCTCTGATCAAACATCTTCTGTGTTTTCCATTGTACTTGGCCCAACATTTAATCATATTGTGGTCTGTGATAAACCCCCCAATCTCATCTCAAACCACTTTCCTGTGGCTATCAATGCTGTATCCACACTAGTCTTGTTTTTTTTTTTTTTATCAAACAAGGCAAGTTTTTGTGTTCACATTTCACTTGGAAAGCTGATGCCCAGGTTTGTGCTCTGCTGAATCAGTTTCATCATTCTGATCTCAAAGTACATTTCCAGTTCAGAGATACATTGGTTCACCAAATCTAAAATGTCCTACACTCACATCTACCAGCTCCACCCCACCTCACCCACCCCAAAGTCTTTCTATTATATTTTTCCATTTTATTTTATTAAAGAATTTGTCAACTCCTGACAGAATCTCGTTTATATATCCAATGTATCTGTACATATATATTTTTATTATTGTCTAGCTCTTTTCTACTCATTCATGCATTTGTATAAATTATATTTTAGTATGTTTAGTATATTTAGTATGTTAATATTTCTTGTAGTCATATTTATTGACGATTTATGTCTTTATTCAGGTCCAAGAAAATGCAATCATAAGCAGTAACGTATTGAATACTATTCGATTGACATTTTTCAATTAAAAACATGTCTTTTTATTCTAATATACATTGAGAGAGAAAAAGTAAATCAAATATAGAGACTTTCTAATCATTTTAGGCTTAGGCTGACTATTAAGAAAACTTTGGAGTCTTTCTACCTAGACACTAGACACTTTAAAATAATATAGGAAAGTATTAATCCAGAACGTTTAAATCTTATACACATGGCAAAGAACCATATAATAGCTTATGATTATTATTTTTTTACTATTTAAAAGATATGTGTGCATGTGTATACGTGTGTGTGTGTGTGTGTGTGTGTGTGTGTGTGCATGTTTCCCTTTAGAATCTAGGTTCCTTGGGAACAATTATAGGCCATAAAAGCTGTCAAATTCTTTTTCTCCTCTCCATGCCCATCCTGTTTCTTTCTACCATGAAGTAGTCATAGGCTAATTTTTCAATAATTTTGAGGGATCTCAATGAGACTCATTTTAATTTTCATCATTAAACATATTCAAATACCCCATTCCTTCTTAAAAATACATGGTAAAATTCTTAAAGGCCTGCTTTATAGAGAGAAGACAATATATGTGATGGAAAGAGCTTATTAATAGGATGAATAAGGAGAAACTTACCTCAGTTTCCTTCTCTATAAAAACAGAACATTAGACTCCCTCTCCAGTCAATTACTGCTCTAACATTCTATGTATTTAAAATGAATAACAAGGTACTTACTGATATTCTTCATGACTAAGTTGAGCTCTCACTTTAGATTAGCAGAAACAGTCCTGGTGGTTTCAAGTCTCCTTAGCAAGAGGGCTGACATTCCTCCAAAAGTAGCTGCTGCTCCTGCCTGGGATACAAATATACAATAGTTAACAAATATAGGTGTTCCCTTGACTAAAGTTCCAGCAATGTGTTCTGGAGTCAGTGACAACAGAGACACGTTTTCAGCAGTGGTGGCAATCCCTGGTAGTGACTGGAATGAGTCATTTAGGTCATTAGTGATTTCTATTCTGGGAAACTGAGGTTCCTTTGGCAAAAACAGAAGACATTATAGCCAGCCAGGAAGTGAGATCTTACAAGATTGTGCAGGGGAAAACAGAGCAAGGTAAGACGTATATTTCAGTGTGAAAAACTTGAGACTGATAGCAAGGAAAATGAAGCATAAGTGACTCCTAAAATGTGTAAAAAGAAACATTCTACTCTGCTGATGTCTCAGATGTGACGGCAACAGCAAAGGATATCAGCAAGGAACTGTCCTCCAGATGCGGTAAGAAAGAAAATTCACCTAGGGCAAAGCACCATGGTAAGACAGAACGGTTTTTATTTCTTCCATCCATATTTTTAATAACAAAGAGGTAAGCTATTTGAGTAACAGCATTTTAAAAATTGGGAAAGCTGTCTTTTAAATGGAATATTTGTATTCATCTTATCAGGTACTAGGCCTGCTATAGGGAAATTGTAAATATGACTTTTTAAGCCAAGAACTTTGAACACTATATTTTTTGTGTTTTCCTAGCAAATGGTTAATCATTTCCTTGATGCTATAATAGAGATTTTACTAGTGAGGTTAGGAGTTGCTTCAGTAACACAAGTAGAGGATAAATAATCTATCCCAATTATGTTATATATGTTAAACAAAGTCTCCAGTGATGTTGATAAAAAAACAAAGGATTAAGGTAGCTCCAGGTCCCATTCACTCAGAAATCTCTGAATTAAGCTTGTTCCACTAATACCTAAAAATCTTCTACTAAACTTTAGCAATTTGGTCAGTGCCTCTTTTTGAAGGCTGTAGTGTCCCTTTTGGAGATTTTGCGCTTTAGAAAATAATTTAAATGTAAAGGAAGGAAGAGTTTATTATTTGCTAAAGGTTGGGTATCACAAGTGAGTCTGATGTGGGGAATCACTAGAATGTTTAAATGTTTATTAAGAAATTGGTTTAAAGTGTGATTGGAGATTAATCTTTTGTCCATTGATTCATTTGAAAATATTTTCTCCCATTCTGAGGATTGTCTTTTTGTCTTGTTTGTTGCTTCCTTTGCTTTGCAAAAGCTTTTAAGTTTCATTAGGTCCCATTTGCTTATTTTGTTTTTATTTCCATTCTTGGATCTTGCTGTGATTTATGTCAAAGAGTGTTCTTCCAATGTTTTCCTCTAAGAGTTTTATAGTGTCTGGCCTTGCATTTAGGTCTTTAATCCATTTTGAGTTTATTTTTGTATATGGTGTTAGGGAGTGTTCTAATTTCATCTTTTTACATGTAGCTATCCAGTTTTCCCAGCACCAATTATTGAAGAGACTGTCTTCTCCATTGTATATCCTTGCCTCCTTTGTCATAGATTAGTTGACCATAGGTGTGTGGGTTTAGCTCTGTGACTTCTATCCTGTTCCATTGGTCTATATTTCTGTTTTTGTGCCAGTACAATATGGTCTTGATTACTGTAGCTTTGTAGTATAGTCTGAAGTCTGGGAGTCTGATTCCTCCAGCTCCGTTTTTTTCCCCCAAGATTGCTTTGACTATTTGCGGTCTTTTGTGTCTCCATACAAATTTTAAGACTTTTTTTTCTAGTTCTGTAAAAAAGACCATTGGTAATTTTATAGGGATTGCATTGAATCTGTACATTGCTTTGGATCGTATAGTAATTTTCACAGTATTGATTCTCCCAATCCAAGAATACGGTATATCTCTACATCTGTTTGTATCATCTTTAATTTCTTTCATCAGTGTCTTATAGTTTTCTGCATACAGGTCTTTTGTCTCCCTAAGTAGGTTTATTCCTAGGTATGTTATTCTTTTTGTTGCAGTAGTAAATGGGAGTGTTTCCTTAATTTCTCTTTCAGATTTTTCATCATTAGTGTATAGGAATGCAAGAGATTTCTGTGCATTAATTTTGTATCCTGCAACTTTACCAAATTCATTGATTAGCTCTAGTAGTTTTCTGGTAGCATCTTCAGGATTCTCTATGTATAGTATCATGTAATCTGCAAACAGTGACGATTTTACTTCTTCTTTTCCAATTTGGATTCTTTTTTTTTTTTTTTTTTTTTTGCGGTATGCGGGCCTCTCACTGTTATGGAGCACAGGCTCATATTACGGAGCACAGGCTCCGGACGCGCAGGCTCAATGGCCATGGCTCACGGGCCCAGCCACTCCACAGCATGTGGGATCTTCCTGGACCGGGGCACGAACCCGTGACCCCTGCATCAGCAGGCAGACTCTCAACCACTGCACCACCAGGGAAGCCCCTGGATTCCTTTTATTCCTTTTTCTTCTCTGATTGCTGTGGCTAGGATTTCCAAAACTATGTTGAATAATAGTGGAGAGAGTACACATCCTTATCTTATTCCTGATCTTAGAAGAAATGCTTTCAGTTTTTCACCATTGAGAATGATGTTTGCTGTGGGTTTGTCGTATATGGCCTTTATTATGTTGAAGTACGTTCCCTCTATGCCCACTTTCTGGAGAGTTTTTATCATAAATTGGTGTTGAATTTTGTCAAAAGCTTTTTCTGCATCTATTGAGATGATCATATGGTTTCTATTCTTCAGTTTGTTAATATGGTGTATCACATTGAGTGATTTGCGTATACTGAAGAATCCTTGCATCCCTGGGATAATTCCCACTTGATATGCAGCTCAATATTAAAAAAACAAGCAAACCAATCAAAAAATGGGCAGAAGACCTAAATAGACATTTCTCCAAAGAAGACATACAGATGGCCAAGAAGCACATGAAAAGCTGCTCAACATCACTAATTATTAGAGAAATGCTAATCAAAACTACAATGAGGTATCACCTCACACCCGTTAGAATGGGTATCATCAGAAAATCTACAAAGGAAAAATGCTGGAGAGGGTGTAGAAAAAAGGGAACCCTCTTGCACTGTTGATGTGAATGTAAATTGATACAGCCACTATGGAGAACAGTATGGAGCTTCTTTAAAAACTAAAAATAGAATTAACATATGACCCAGCAATCCCACTACTGGGCATATACCGAGAGAAAACCATAATTCAAAGAGACACATGAACCCCAATGTTCATTGCAGCACTATTTACAAGAGCCAGGTCATGGAAGCAAACTAAATGCCCATAGACAGATGAATGGATAAAGATGTGGTACCTATATACAATGGAATATTACTCAGCCATAAAAAGGAATAAAATTGGGTCATTTGTAGAGACATGGATGGACCTAGAGACTATCATACAGAGTGAAGTAAGTCAGAAAGAGAAAAACAAATATCATATATTAACACATATATATGGAACCTTAAAAAATGGTAGAGATGAACCAGTTTGCAGGGCACAGATGTAGAGAACAAATGTATGGACACCAAGGGGGGAAAGTGGCAGGGAGGTTCGTGATGGTGGGATGAATTGGGAGATTGGGATTGACATATATACACTAATATGTATAAAATAGATAACTAATAAGAACCTGCTGTATAAAAAATAAATAAAATCAAATCAAAAATTCAAAAAAATAAAAATAAATAAAAGTGTGATTGGCAGAGCTGACACTGAAAATGAGTTGTTGTTCTAGAAAAGAAAGCAAACGAGAAAAATTTTAAAATATGTATTATAACCTTGTTTAGGTGTGTTTTTCATTTTTTTACCTGTAGTTGGGAAAATCAAATATTCTTAAGCTAAATATTTTGAAAAGTCAAGGACATCTAAGTTTAAAGTTTTCTTTAATGTGTCATTTATTCTCTCTAAATGTATATCAAAAGGGCATTTTCCCTTGTTACTAGTGAAAGTCAGTATAATGGAGTAGAAGCAACACTATCTTGGGCTTATGTCCTTGAACTATATTAAGCAATACACGTTATCTCTGATCCTCCATTTCTTTATCAATACACATGGGAAGGCTAACTCTGCACTTAGGTGAAACTAAATTTTTGTAAAAATTTGGTAGGATGGAAGCTAGAAGTAGATAATAAATATTCTTTTTTTCTTTCTGCTTTTCTTCTTTTTGTATTTCCTAGTACAGTTAAAAGGAATAGTCTTTAGAAGTAAGAAATGTTTATTAAAATGATTAATATATAAAAAACTTTAGGAAACTAGAAAAAAAGAGAAAATTAAACCCAAAATAAGTAGAAGAAAATAAGAATTAGAACAGAAATCAATGAAATTGAAAATAGGAAATCAATAGAGAAAATCAACAAAACTAAAAGCTGGTTCTTTCAATATGCCTCTAACCAGGCTAACTATGAAATAGCACTATGAAAATCTTTGCAGAAAACGTAGGAATAAATCTTCATGATCTTGGATTTGCCAAAGGTTTCTTAGATATGACATCAGAAGCATAAATTTACAACAATAGAATAATAGATAAATTGTACTTCTTCAAGTTAAAAAAATGTGTGTGATTTAAAGGACGTCATTAAGAGGGTGAAAGTTGATCCAAAGAATAGAAGAAAATATTTGTAAATCATATACCTGATAAGGGACTTGAATCAAGAAAATACAAGAAAAAATACAGCTCAATAGTGAAAAGACAAATTACCTGATTTAAAAATGGGCAATGGATCTAAATAAAAATTTCTCCAAGGAAGATATATAAATGGCTAATAAGCACATGAAAAGATGCTAAACCTCATTAGTCATCAGAGAAATATAAATCATAACCTCATGAATTACCACTTCCTACCCATTAGGATGACAATAATCAAAAAATCAGACAGTAACCACACCTTTTGGTTAGGGTGTGGAGAAATTGGAACCTTCATGTACTGTTGGAGAGAATGTAAAATGGTTGCACCATTTTGGAAAACATTCTGGCAGTTTCTCAAACAATTAAACATAGGTGTACCATATGATCCAGCAATTCCATTCCTGGGTTTATACCCAAGAGAAATGATAACATATATCAACACAAAACATGTACATGAATGTTTATATTAGCATTATTCATAATAGGCAACAGGTAGAAACAATCCAAATTCCATTAATTGATGAACGGATAAACAAACTGTGGTATCTCCATACAATGGCCTATTATTCAGCCACAAAGAGAAATAAAATACTGATGCATATTGATACATAGATGAACCTTGAAAATATGCTAAGTGAAAGAAGTTGGTCACAAAAGACCACATATCATATGGTTCCTTTTGTATGAAATGTTCAGAACAAAGAAACCTATGGAGACAAAAAATGGATTGGGGTTGTTTAGTGGTGGGAGGGGAATAATAGAATAGGAGGGTAGTAGATAAAGGGCAGAGCGTTTCTGTTTGAGGTGGTAAAAATGGTCTAAATTTGACTGTGGTAAATGTTGCACATATCTGTGAGTATACTAAAAAAGCACTGAATTTTACACTTTAAATGAGTGAATTATATGGTATGTAAATTATAGCTCATAAAGCTACTTTTTACAGTAACAAAAAATAAGTTACTTTGAGCTGCTGTAACAAAAACAAGCAAGAAAGAAAAAGAAAACAAAACCGTCAAATATACGTAGTGTCAAATAAAACAGAAGTTAAAGATCATTGGCATAGTACAGGCAGAGAGACTGTGCAATTGAAAGTCATTCAAAGGTCCAGATTCCTTCCACTTGTTCTGCTCTATACCATGCTGTTTTTCTCATCTGCATGGTTAAATAAGCTTGTCTTCACTTACTAGTCCAGCCCATGGGAAGGGGGAAAGAAGCTTAGAGCAAAGAGCTTCAAAATCATAATCTGGAAATTTCACACATCACTTTTGCTATAAGCCACTGAACCAAGCTTCCATGTCCAAAGCTAGCTCTAAGGGAGGTTGGGAAATCTCAGTAATCATGCACCCAACTATAACATGGAGGTTCTGCTATCAAAAGAGAAGAAAGAGAGAAAGACAGAGAGAGAGAGATTGAGAGGGAAGGAAAAGATACTAAGAGACAGTTGGCTGTCTCTATTATAATTTCTGTTTCATCTTTTAGGATAGAGATGAATTTTTTGTTATAATTACAATAAAATAGAAATCCTAACCATGATGCATAAAGCTTTATATTTTCTGAACCCTCCTCATCTCTCTGACCTTATCTCCCATCACCATCCTCTTTGCTAATTACACCAATACACACTAACTTTCTTTCTAGTCCCTTCTATTTCTATACCAAGCTTGCTTTTAACTTAAGACTTTTATATGTTGTCATTTGCTATTCCTTGCACTGGAAAACACATTCACATTCTCCCATGGTTGGGTCTTTCTCGCCATTCAGTTTTTAGCTCTTTGGAGATATTTTCTCTGGCCACCCAAAATAAATTATACCAATTGCTATTGCTCTCATTACTTTTTCCCTCCAACAGTAATAACCACTAACTGTAATTACTACTTTCAGAAGAGTCATAGTTATTCCCTTAGTTAGTAACTATAATTAGTCCCTTCAACATAGTCTTATTTGTTTATTTATTTTATATACTTAATATCAATATTTTGCCAACAAGTGAATAGAAATTGTATTTTTCAATAGACCTGACATGACACAAACAGTACCTAATTATTTGTAGAATGAATGAATAAAAATAATACTGGTTGTGATGATAGGGGTAGTACATGAACCAAAAAGGCACAGGGAAGGGATAGTTTATCTAGAGATGGGAGAGAGGAGGAGAGGTTTTCTGGAAGAAATGTCCAGAGACCTAAAGTATGCTTTTAATGTAGCCAGATGAAGGAAAGGCAAAGGAAACAACTGAAAAGGCTTAAAGGTCTGTTTTTTTTTTTTTTTAAATAAAAACCATATTCATTCAAGGATCTTAAAAAAAGTGTACTGGGGCCATGTTATATACTACAAGAAGGGAATGATAAAAGTCAAGACTGGGGAGGTAGTCAGGACCAGTTTAAAACAGAATTATCTACAGAACAGTTGTCATTATGTAGAATAAATTCACCCTCACCACATGTCATATTCCTTACTTTACTCAGGTCATTAAAGGGCTTAACATATTTAAAAAAAATATCTCACAAATGTAAAAATTTGCCTCGACAATTTTAACCTACAGATAACATTGCTTCAGAATATCTTGTTACTTTATTGTCTTGTTTCATCAACCAGTAGTCTCCTCCAGGTATTCACAGCATAGAATGTTAGAAAATTCCATACCAAACATTATGAGGGAAAAAGTTTTAGCACTTTATGTTCAAGGACAGACATTTAAGGCCTTTGTATAAACAATAAACAAAAGAAAATATTATACATGGAAGAAACAAAATGCTTGTGATCTCAAACTTTCCATGGCAGACATTTAATTTGCTTTTTTCAACACTAGCTTAATCCTTTATTACCTATGTTTCTTTAACAATGCATAAAGTTGTTCCAAAACCTGGGCTGAATGGTGTCCTTCTAAAGCTTCCTACGGAGAACTACTCCTAATAGCCCAGTAGTGATGGAGGGTTTCTTTCAGTTATTCAGAGCTGGAGGCTTGAATGTAGGCAGGAGGAGCTCACCTTTTATCCTTCTGATGGGAGAACACCATAGACTGGCTTTGCACTGATCTTCTGAATGAGATGAAAGGGCTTCATCTCTATTCTGCATCTACATTTTAACATTTTTTAATGTTATGGGACATTACATTAGAGAGCATATTTTCAGACACATCAGGATAGGACAAAAGCTCCAAAATATAAGTATTCAACCACTTCACTGTTAAAACTTAAATTATTTACTTTCTTTACTGTGCTTTTTTTTTAAACATCTTTATTGGAGTATAATTGCTTTACGTTGTTCTGTTAGTTTCTGCTGTATAACAAAGTGAATCGGCTATATGCATACATATATCCCCATATCCCCTCCCTCTTGTGTCTCCCTCCCACCCTCCCTATCCCACCCCTCTAGGTGGTCACAAAGCACTGAGCTGATCTCCCTGTACTACGCAGCTGCTTCCCGCTAGCTATTTTACATTTGGTAGTGTATATATGTCCATGCCACTCTCTCACTTCGTCCCAGCTTACCCTTCCCCCTCCGATGTCCTCAAGTCCATTCTCTACATCTGTGTCTTTATACCTGTCCTGCCCCTAGGTTCTTCAGAACTTTTTTTTTTTTGAGTTCATATATATGTGTTAGCATACAGTATTTGTTTTTCTCTTTCTGATTTACTTCACTCTGTATGACAGACTTGCACTATTTTTAATTGGAAAGAGGTTTAAATTTTTGACTTCAAATACAATGTCTCATTCCCTTTTTTTTCAGGAATAACAGTCCTTAGAGAGTTCCTCAGTCACTTCTGACATGAGCCCCCTGGTGCTGTCCGCATAAAGTCAGAAACAGGCTCCTCTCCTTCTATTGCTTTAGCCTTGTCACCTGCCATCTTGACCCAGAGTAGATGTCTGTTCTCCTTGGCTGGGACAGTCCTGCCCTGAGGAAATTGCTCACAGCAGCATTTGTATAGGTGAAAAGAACTGCCCCTGTCTTCAAACCTGGTTTGAAAGAGGCACTTCTCTACTCCTCCAGTACAGCAGGGAACCACAGGAACTAATAATGAGACTGTATGGAAAGTTCAGGAATAATGAAAGGGAACTATCATATGGGGAAAAACTTAAAACTACCTCATGCGCACCCACTACTCTTAGGATTGTCTTTCATGCTAGATACTCTCCTCAGTTTCAGGGTCATGAAATCCTTACCACAGTCCTGGATATGCTTCAGTCTCTCCTACTTTTCAGGGTAGGCCAAACTGTCTCCAAATTCAAAGTTAGGAAAATATTTTTCTTATCTTCAGTTTAAAGCTTCACTTTTCTTGGCCCATTATTGAAGACTTTCCAGAGTAATTAAGAATAGGAAGGTGTTTTA
Source organism: Monodon monoceros (assembly GCF_005190385.1). Lineage (NCBI taxonomy): Eukaryota > Metazoa > Chordata > Mammalia > Artiodactyla > Monodontidae > Monodon > Monodon monoceros. The sequence goes on along the minus strand of NW_021703777.1, from coordinate 58,586,644 downwards.
CCTTCCAGAAAAACTGTTCTTCCACAGTTAGGAATATTCTCTGAACCTATGACTCCAGCTGAATATAGCCCAATATTAATTCTTCTATCAAAGTTTGAGTAATCCAGGTTTTAATAAACTATATGTAAGACATCAGTAGCCCAGTTCAGCTGTGGCTGCATCAAGCTTAGTCCAATTTTTTTTTTACCATCTCTGCTCATTAAGAACTCTGAAAACCTTGGGGTCTAGAATAATTTGATTATGCTTTGATCTAACAGACTTTTGATAGATTATCATACTTTGTACTTAATCATAATTACAAAATATAATAATATGATCAATAAAACCCTCACTGAATCAGATATATATAATATGAAATACTTTGATTAACTCTCAGACTTTAATAATTCATTTCCCTTCATTAAGATTTTGAAAACAATTTCCACTTAGAGATTTACCTTTTGGTTAAGGCTATTTCATATTTTATATTTCACATTCCTATGATGAGGTGTTCAAGTAAATATTATGAAAAATGCTCTGCCTTTGTTCTGAATACTACAAAAATAGAGTAAGGACCCTTTCACTTCAGATGGCCATCTGAATAGATAAGAACTTGCAGAAAGCTATATCAATGTCCTAGAGGCCTTTTCTTTGTTCTCAGTACCCTTAAAAAGAGTCAGTTAAATGATAATTTATAAAATATTTAAAATATCTAGAGCAATACTTTTCACATTAACATTTGAGACTAGTACATCATATAGAAAGAATAACATCTTTTATCTGTTTCCCTTAAAACTTGCAAAAGAAGGGTAGGGTCACAATATCAGTATTCTCACTTAAAGGGGCAGTTTATACATGCAGTACTTCACTTGAAAAATAGAGAAGAAGGCCTTATAAATAAATAGAGAGAGAGAGAGAGAGAGATAATGATATAAAATTTAAAGAAGTAATTCTACTCTTTTTTGGAAATAAAATCCCAATATTATATAACAGCAATTAAATGACCCATCAAAAATGCTCAAAAATAAGTAAGTAAAAATTTACATTTTTCCAAAGATTCTCCAGATTCTTACACATGAACTAGAGAATTGGCTCATATAAGTTCATATAGATCAAACAGCGTCTCATCCTTTTAAGGACTGGAGTCTTCTGGTACAAAGGATGCTGTTGTAACTTGTGGATTCTGGGTTTCTGCTTAGATAGACTGACCATAAATTTCCATTGAAAACCAAGACATTTTGAGAGTAACTGGAGCACTGTTCATAATTACACCAAGGCAAACCAAGAATACCCTTGGCAGATCCTCTCTGCCACTAACCTACACTCTTCCCTGCAAACAAGTCAGCTATCATCATTCTGTTTCCACTATTTATTATACCAGCTACCAGTTAGCCTAATGTTCTCTGAAAGCCTCTCATTTTCACAAGTGCCTAGCCCTAATATTAAATAAAAACTTACATGAAATTCCTACCATTCATGGTAAAGTTAATAACTCTCCCTCATCCATTCAACATAAAATTATTGCTGCTTTTCCTTAAAGTTTGGAAGTAACTGTCATTTTCTGGAAAAAAAGAAAGTCAAGGATTCCTTAGGCTTCATAGCACAAAATATATGAAAGTCAGTATGCTACTGTGCTCCATCTTTACAATGGTAATATAAATACATCGTGCAATAATTATCATTGAAAGACTCTTCATTGTTAATAAACAAAAGTGTTAGAGAAACTTTAAATTAATAAAAGGCTATGCAAATACTAAATATGTACATAGTGCTTGAATAAAATATTAAAATGTTATGAAAAATTAAAATAATGCCGTAAGTCCAAAAGGAATTTTCATCCAAGGAGAAAACATAAATATGTATTACATACTATGATGGCAGTAGTTGGGATGCATTACCTAGGTGAATACAATCCTAAGGAATATAAAGAAGTTATTTCTCCTGAGTGATACAAAAAGTCATCTGTAATAGAACCTGCCTTTTGCCTATTCCAGTGTCTATTCTCCTTTTTAGTAATAGCACTCTAATTCTCTTTTGAGGGATCATCACTAATACACTTTCAGTTCATGTGGTTTTAGTAGGATTCACTCTCCCTTTCCCCTGTCCCACTTTCTGGCCCTAAGAATAAACCCATACCAAAGCCAACTCAACCAACAGTGTATATTTTCTTGGGCACATCCATTGTTTTAAGATGAGCACACTACTCAGGTCAAACCAATGAGACCCAAGTCTGTCTTTTAAAAAAGCAAGCACCCTCTCACTAATGACACCATTAGCCTACAATCCCCAAGATCCATCACATGCACAGAGCTCCTCTGAGAGTAAAAGCAGTTTAGGAAAAAGAAAAAAGAGTAGAACGAAGACATTAGGACAAAGAAGTTTGATCTGCTCATATTGTCTGAGTATCTAGAGGCAGATATTGCTAAAAAAAATTTCTTCTGCAGTTTTTAGTTTCATGAAATAATAAAATTTTTCCTTTTCATTGTTTGATCTCCCACCGTTCATTTTTTAGTTTTTTGTTTTTTGTTGTTTTTTTGCTGAAACCAACTTTTTTGTTTCACAATCAAAATTCCAGACAAGGTTAATACTTCATCAGAAAAGACATAGGATGAGCTTTTAATAAACAGAGAAAACTGAATGATATTCCAGCCAGAGGGAAAAAGTAAACAAAGGAAATGATCCAGGGAAACTTGCTTAAGGTGGGAGTTCACCTAGAATATAACATAGGGAAAAAGGAGGTTATCCTAATGGAAAATATACTGCACCAAGAAGTCAGTGGCTAGATTGCACACATTCTTCAATGTCAGTACCAGAAGTTACAGTTTTATTCTGCAGGCAAAAAATGTGTCATAGGCTATTTTAGGTAGAGTAGGAGAATGACATGATCAGCTCTGAAACTTTGGAATATTGTGCTGAAAACATTGTATTGGCTGATTTTAGAAGAGGAAATTCTAAAGAAAGAGTTGTAGGGTCATGTGGCTGACACAGAGGAATAAAGCACTGTTGTGAAGGAGCTGCACCCAGAGGAGATAAAATAGAACAGTGTGATAAAGTCTTCTGCTTAATTCTGAAAGTTCGCAATTACACGGTCCTGCCATTTCTCTTAATATGACACAACAAAGCATATTAAAGATCATGATTGGATTGATGTCAGTGAAAACTGACATATAAAAGCATGAAATAGAGTTTACTTAGAGTTTCTTGCTCAGTTACTAATAAACAGAAACAAAAGGCATCAGAGACTTCTCCCATTAAATGGATATAATTTAATAAAAATCAGTTAGGGCACAGTAAAATATAATATGTGTGTGTGTGTGTGTGTGTGTGTGTGTGTGTGTGTGTGTGTGTGCAACTTAAATGTTATAAATTATGGTATTATTATAAACTGCTTCAAAGTCCATATGATGTAGTTTGAAATGTCATTTCAAATGAAACCCTGCTGTCAGAAATCTCTGATGAATCTTTGCTTTAGGAGTAATTTTTTTTAAGTATTGTGAAGAGTCCATTGCAATTCATTTTATTTTATTAAAATTATGACGCTCAATGTGATATTAAGCATATTTAGAAAGTTACTATAGTACAAAAGTCTAGGTCAGAATTGGAGTTTAAACTAGGGCACTGGTAATGGAATCAAAAATATTTCTAGGTGGATATGAAGACCCTAGTAGAGGTAGAACACTCAGAATGTCAACTGACTTATTTACATTTCGGGAATTATCATTATGATGAATTTCTTGTAAATGAAGTTGATCTTTATTCAATTGGGTATAATGACCCTATACGTGTATGTGTGTGGCACCTGGAATGACAAAGGCTCAGCTCCTTAAAGAATGAAAGACCAGATTAAATTAGAAGAATCTAAAAGTTTTAGTAACATGCATAGAATGTACCAAATTTATACTGTCAACGTTATTGCAACCACTAAAATAAATGAGTAAATACATACATATGTAAATAGATATATAGATATTATATCTAATAAAGTTATAAAGGAGATAAAGATGAATTCTAAAACATTTCTCAAATATTCCAAATGAAGATAGAATAAATGATGGGGTATTAGGGTTCACCAGGCAAACAGAACCAATAGGATCCATCCATCCATCCATCCATATATACAAACATACAGGGAGAGACAGAGAGAGAAAATGAGAGAGAGAGAAAATTTATTGGAAGAAATTGGCCTATGTGATTATGGAGGCTGACAAGTTCCAAGATCTGCAGAGTGAGTTGGCAAACCAGAGATCCAGGAGAGCCAATGGTGGAGTTGCAGTCTGAAGGCTGGTAGTTTTGAGACCCAGGAAGCACCCATGTTTCAGTTTGAGTCCAAAGGCAAGAAAAAAATGCAATGCCTCAGTCTGAAGGCACAAAAGCAGTCAGACAGGAGGAGCTCTCTCTTATTCAGCTTTTTATCCTATTCAGGGCTTCAGCTGATGGGATGAGACCCACCACATTAGGGAGAACAATCAGCTTACCTATTTTAATTTTAATCTCATCTAAAAAATTCCTCACAGAACAAAACTAGTGGTTATTAGTGGGGAGAAGGAAGGAGGGAGGGTCAAGATAGGGGTGTGGGATTAGGGGATATAAATTACTACATATTAAATAGATAAGAAACAAGGGTCTATTATATAGCACAGAGAAATATAGCCATTATTTTATAACAACTTTAAAGGAGTATTATCTATAAAAATATTGAATCACTATGTTGTGCTTCTGAAACTAATATTGTAAATCAACTATACTTAAATATAAATAAATAAATAAATAAATAAATACATACATACATACCTTACAGAAACACCCAGAATAAGATTGGACCAATTATCTGAACACCACATGGCCCAGTTAAATTGACATATAGAATCAACAATCACAGGTGGATAAAGGAAAACCAAAATTGATGTAACAAATAGAAAACATATAGCAAAATTGTATACTTCTTTCCAATATATAGAAATTATTTTAATATAGATGGACTAAAAGGGAAAAAGAAGTTAAAAAACAAAATTAAACTATGTACCGTTAAGAGGAGATATATTTAAAATAAGATAGACTAAAAGTAAAAATATTGAAAAAAAAGATTGCCATAGAAATACTAATCATAAACTGTCTGGACAATTATATTAACATCAGGCAAAATAGCCTTCAGAATGTGCAGTTATTACCAGAATTAAAGAAAAGCATTTCACAATAATCATCATAGTAAAGTCAACAACAACATAAAAGATATTACAGGCCTATATATGTATGAACCTAATATCAAAACTTAAAAAAACATGAAATATAAACTAACAGAACTTAAAGACCAGAGGCATACAAATTACAGTAAAGTCTTATTTCACAGAACAAAGAGAAAATAAGTAAAGATATAGAAGACTTGAAGAAGCCCAACAACCAACTCAGTATTTACAGATCACTACAAGCAACAATTGTAGAATACAATTCTTTACTAGTGTAACAGGAGTGGTCAATAAGATAAACTATAAGCTAGACCATGAAACAAGTCTTGATAAATTTAGAAGAGTTGAAATCACACAGAGTATGTACTCTCACGTTAATGGAAGTAGTTTTTTGGTACTTAATTTTTTTTGGATGTTAAGATTTTGCAATATACATTTTTACCCATTCTAAATCTACCTTCAAATAACATATACTATTTCATGTAGTGTAGATACTTTCTAACAGAGTATAGACAATTCCTCCTCTGGTCCATCATGTCCTCTCTGTCATTTATTTAACTTACTCATATGCAATAATCACCCAGTGTGTTGGTACTATTATTAATTTAAGCAAAACAGTTATCTTTTAGATTCAGAGATTTTAGTGACTTTTTCATGGTAGGTAACACAGCTTAAGAAGTTTTAAAATCAAGACTCACATCCCATACAGGGAGTTTAGTTTACTGGTACTTCACATTCCTTCCAAACTTCTAATAGCGTCAAAGGACTTACTGCAATGTAGAGGCTGGAAAGATAAATACAAAATTCCACAGACACCTTTGCAGCAACAGTTATGGATAATTAAGTGTTCACCAACACAGACATTCCAGTAGGACTTAGAGTGTAGAGTGAGGCAGAGGCTACTCTCTGCTAACTATTATTCAGTTTCTTCCAGTAAGTCCAGCATGAAGATGTCTGATTTTTCATTGTCAAATTCTTGATAGCAAGAGTCTCCTGATCATGAATGCTTCCTGATTATAACACCTTCTAATGGTTCTGAACCTAGCAGTTGTACTAGCAACTTTTCAATGCCACAGGTAATTTTCTCAATGTAAAAAAAAACAGTAATGCTCTGGCAACCCAATTCTGCAGCATCACTCTCAAAGTTAATCCTGATAACTGAATCTATAGTGTATTTATTGAGTTCTTTGTGATTCTTCTGGACATTTACATTCCTTTCTTCTTGAACTAGTACACTATTTAATGTATAAGCTAAGCTACTCTAAAAATGAATCAAAAATACTCCAATGGCTCAACCAGGATAGACTTTTCTCTCTCTCTCTCTTTCTTCCCTTCCTTCCTTCCTTTCTTCCTTCCTCCCTTCCTTCCTTCCCCTTTCTTTCTCTCTTTCTTTTTTCTCTCTTCCTTTCTTTTCTTCCTTCCTTCCTTCCTTTCTTTCTTTCTCTCTCTCTCTCCCACCCCCCGCAATGATCCAGAAATATGAAAACAGTAGTACAAATTGTCCAGAAAAACTTGTTCTAAGTGGTCATCCAGAGGCCTTATTTCCTTCTTTTCTGTTGCTCTGTCCTCCCCTAAGGTATGGTTAAAGCAGTTCCTAAGGACTCCGTCAATGTTCTAGCCCATGAGACCAGGAAAGTAGAAGTACAGATCAAGTAATTATCTTGTACCGAAGACATACAGAGGTTGTAATTCTTAATTATATTTAATACCTTTGGTAATCACCTAGTCATAAAGCCTTAGATGCTGAAAGCTAATTTAGGCAACAATGTCAGATGAGTAATGTGTGCTATGTCAAAAACTTCAGGGATTTCTATAACTACAACAAAGAGTGGGAGACTAGGTATTGAGGGACAACTGCAATATCTGTCACAATAAGTTACCATAAATTATTTTCTCAGTAGAGGAACATGAGCTGGGTTGCCATAATTTCTACAATAGTGTACTCTATAAGAATATAATCCATTCACTCCTTGAGTAAGCACATATTGGTGCCTGCCATATTCTGATTATATAACAACAATGGTCCCTACCCATAGAATGCTTAAATAATAGTGTTATAGTCAGGCAAGTGGACAGTAAATATAATGAAATAATATAGCTAACATTTTGAGCTCATATATGTGGGTCATGCTACTCAATTTTTTATGTGCTTTTAATTTTTTAATCTTTGCAATAGATTACTCAAAGAAGTACTGGTCATATTCATTTTAAGGTTAAGAAATCTGAGACACAGACCACTTCCATTACTTGTCTAAGATCATAAAGATACCTAAATTAGAGAACCAGGGTTCAAATTAAGATTCTCTTATTCCACTTGAATGCACTCACCCATTATGTCATATTGGCTTTCAGAATGTATTACCGAGCGTTAAAGTACTCAGATGAAACAATTATAGAACACGGCTGATACATGTAGGAGGAAAAATTAAACCAAAGTGAAAGTTAGGGGTTGTTCATTGTTGTGATGTAAATGTGGAGGGTATAGTATGTTCATACAATGGAATACTTCTTAGAGGCAGAAAGAGCAAATCATTGATACTTTCAAAAGCAGGTATGAATCTCAAAAACAACAAAGTATTTACTGTATGATTCTAGTTGCATGAAGAACTAAAAGGAATAATATAAATTTATTGTAAAAAAACAGCAATAGCCTCTAGGAGTGTGGCTGACACACTGGGAAAGGGCAAAAAGGACATTTCTAGGGATGATGAAAATGTGATATACATGAGAATACAGGTTCTGTTAAATTTAGTTATATTTTACAGTTAAAATTTTGCCTTTTACTTAATGTCCATTTTACCACTAATTAGTAGGTTTTGTATTTTAATAGTGGCAGAGATTAGATATTTTGTAATATCTACTGTGTATTCTAGGCCTGGGCAAATGAGGAAATATATTAAGGTTAAAAATCATTAAGGTAGAAAATCATCAACAATTGTTTCCTTAGCAGATATAGGCAATAGAGAAATGGGAGAAAGTAATCAAGAATCATTACCTGATTTTTGGCTTGATCAAGTAGAAAATGTTGGTACCATTTACAGGGATGAGGGAAGGGAGAAAAAAGAGGTGGGGAGAAGTCTCTCAGGGCAGCAGACATTGATGAATATTGAATCTAAGGGAGTGGATGAGATCTCCCAGATGGAGGGTGGAAATTAAGAAGAAGACCAAGGGAATCTTTTGGAGTGGTGATATTTGTGAAAAAATATGTTACATAGAGAATCACCCCCAGAAAGCAGTTATAACCAGCTAGATGGAATGATTTTTCTTTGTTTTATACAGTATTCATTCTCAAACTTTAGCATGCCTCAGCATCACCTACCTGGAAGTGTTTATAAAATATAGATTTTCATAGATTGTTGGATTCTACTTCTAGTCTCTGACTCAGTACATCTAAGGTAAGTGGAGTTAGCATTTGTTTCTAAAATGATCTTATACGTTGTTGTTGCTGATGGTTTAGGGCCCAGTTTCAGAATAACTATACTATACAAAAGAAATTTTAGAGATGTTCCATTTTTGATACATCAATAAATATCATTATTAATTATCACAAGTAAACAGAAAGAAGGGCTTGCCATAGTAAACTTGGAAGGATATTCTAAATGAAATTTTAAAAAATATATAACACATATATATACACATATGCATATAATATATACATACATAACTACACATACAATGACATGTTCCATTGGAAGAGAAGTCACTATGCATTTCCATAAAGATATGACATAGCAACTTACGACTGAATCATTTCACTCTATTTCAGCTATCTTAATATTCATTATTTCACCAAAAATAATTGGCTATAATTATAACTATTATGATGTCGGGTTTGTAACAATTTATTTTTCCAGTTTTTAGCAAATAAAAAGTTTTAGCAAGACTAGAAAGAGAAAGAATTAACAACAATTACTAAGTTAGAAAGCAAGGATATTGGAAACTGAAGGGACAGCGACAATGATTCTTTTGCAAAGAATGGGTCATGGAAGTATTACTACACAAAGATGTCCTTGTTAATTTTGTTGAATAGAATTTCCATATCCTGATTAGTGTACTGGTTTCTTCTTTGCATTACTTTGAAGACAGAGATTATAATAGAAGTTTATCATCTTCAAATATTTTCCAAAACTTTTAGAAAATTTAGGAATAAAATTAGTTGTACATCTATTTAAGGATTAATTGAAAAAAATGAAAACTGGAAACATGAAGAATCTAAACAAATACTGTTGAAAGGATAAAATAACTCTCAAATAGAAAGTATAATAAGACATAGATATTCCTTCTTGGAAAAAGCCATGCACAATTATCTGAGTTCACAAAGCTCATATGCAATGTTGATGTGTGGAACTTATAATTATGTACACAATTATATATGCATATATGTATAGATATATATACTTAGACATAGATAAAGACTTTTTTTCTATTTGATTCCTATTTCTTAGCACTAGTGAGGATTGAGGGGAAAACTTAAAAAGTTAAAAATTTTAAGAAAAAAGAAAGCCATGAGAGTCATAGGGAAATTCTGAAATAATTTAAATCATACAATTTACTTTAACCAGAAAAGTAAAAATAAAAAACAAAGCCATTAGGAAGCAAGTTGTTTTTTTTGGGTGGAGGGGTGGAGGGCAAGGATTTAGGATTTGTACAAATGAAAGTGGAGAAGGATATAATCAAAAATGAATATTTTAGCTTATATATTCTAAAGTAGACACCATTTTACTTAAATGTTAAACATATAACATATACATGCTAATATATAACAATTTAGATATTCCTTCTGTTTGGATATATTAAATTATCAATGTACTAAACTACATATTACATAACATGCATTATATGTCATCCTCATCTTCCAAAGCATCTTTTAAAACAGTGCCCAATAATCCTTGATTAAGTGACTGCTACACTGATTTATGTATTCATATAAAGATAAAAGTTTAAAAGGTAAGGAATGAAAAACTTCTTTTCAGCAAATATATGCATCTCATTGTGCTTGTTAATAACAAAGAAACTTATCTTTTAAAATAAAACCTAAAGGTAACCTTAGAAGGAGGTGAAGGTGAAGAAAATAATACAATAATATTATATTATAAGGAAATTCACTCCTCATTAATCACATTTTGGGGGAAAATTTTGTTTTTTCTACAAACACAGGTTAGCAATGTGGAGCATACAGAAGCTCATTCTTTTTTGAAGGGAAAGAAATCAAGCAATAAAACTGAGGGATGTGGGTTTTCCCCATGATGCTTTCATGTTCAGTTTGAAAGTTACATAGCTTCCTGTTTCTCTTACCAAATATTTATGCTTATGTTATTTATAAATGTGTTTATTTTTTAAATAAATACTTATTGAACACCTATTATATACCGGTATAATTAATTCTAGGTGAAGGGGAGTAAAGAAAGGAATAAACAAACAACTAAACTTTCGTTTTTATAGAGCTTATATCCTGAGGTTGGGGAGAAATACATAAATAACTAAGCGAAACACATAATGCATCAAGTAATAAAATGTAAAATGGAGAAAATAAAACATGGGATGTGGAAATGAGGAAGAAATAGAGAGGGTTTTTTAATATCTTTGTTGTAGTATAATTGCTTTGCAATAATGTGTTAGTTTCTGCTGTACAACAAAGTGAATTAGCTATATGTATACCTATATCCCCATATCCCCTCCCTCTTGAGCCTCCCTCCCACCCAGAAAAAGAGCTTTTAAATGAGGTGGTTAGGGAACATCTCCTGAAAAGATGACATTTGAGCAAAGAGGAGGCAGATAAGGCAGGAATTCATGTGAATATCTGGGGGATTGTTTTCTAGACAGAGGTACAGCAGATTCAAACCCTCTGAAGCAGAGGTATGCCTTTTATGTTCAAGAAACAGCAAATAGGTCAGCACTTCTAAAGAAAAGTCCATGAAGGGAAAGAGTAGCAGAAATTGGAGTTAAAGAATCAACAGAAGCAAGAACTTGTGGGTCCTTTAGGTCCTTGCAAGTGCACACAGAGGAATCCACTTGAGGGTGAGGAACAGAGTGACATAAGCTAACTTGTGTTCAGCAGGGTTGTTCTGACTGCTGTGCTGTTTATCAATTGGGGAACTAGGGTGGGAAGAATATAAGAATGGAGACTACTGAAGAGGCTATTGCAATAATGCAGTTGAGATATTTTTGAAGGTTTACTTATGATAGTAGCAATAGATGTAGCAAGAATTGTTCTGATTTTGGATATTTTGAAAATAGAGCCAACATGATTGACTAACAGCTTGGATGTGAGCAGTGAGAGAAATAAAGAAATCAGGACTCAAGATGACACTGAAGCCATTTGGTCAGAGCAGCTTTCCATGAGGACGTGAGGATATGATGTGGCCTACAATGAAATATTTATTTGCTTTGGTCAATGAGTTATATGTCATAAAAGTCATGTTTCTAGAAGGAAAAAGGGAGAAACAAATTAGTAACTGGAGAGTTGGACATTTGAATTTGAGGACCTGGAGGTAATGTTGTTACTGGAAATAAGATGGTTTAGGAAAATGCTGTCCAATTAACTAGTGCTATTTTTTGCTAAAATGGAGAAGACTATATGAGAAACAGAATGAGGGAGGAGGAACAGCAGTTTTATTTAGCATGCTGAGTTTGAGGTGCCTATTACTAATACAAGAGGAGATGCTCCGTAGGTTCTAAAATATACGGCTTCTCATCATATATACATATAAATAAGAAGAGAGGTGCTCTAGGATTGACTGCTGGAACAATGTTTTAATGACTAGGAGATAGGAGGAACCATCAATGAAAAGTGAGAAAGAGAAATTATTGAAATAGAAAGAGAAACAGAAAAGTATTTTGATCCAAAATTCAAATAATGCAGGTCTTCCATTGATGAGCTGTGTCAAAGTTATTAATAGGCTAAGACCATTAGAATTACAAATGGACCATTGTAAATATTTAGCGATGTGGTGAGCAGGTGTAAGAAGAGCAATTTCTAGGAATGGTGGGCTAGTAGCCAGAATTGATTGCATTCAAGAAAGAATAAAAGGAGAACTAGAAGAAGGGACTGTTAACATTTTCAAAGAGTGAAAAGTTTTAAAATAGACCAGAGGAATGAAGTTAGGAAAGTCTTTATTTGTTGCTTGTTTTTAATTTGTTTTAGAATGGCAGATTTTTTTAAGTTTTATATGCCTATGAGAATATTTGTTATTCTGAAGAAAGAGAGGAGAAGTATTGGAGCAATATCTTTGATTAGGTGAGAGGCAATAGTGCCTAAGTAGAGGGGTGACATTATCTAGAAGCATGAAGTGTCATTCATATTAACAGGAGAAGAGGAAAGGCAAGAGAGAGAAAAGTTATAAAATAGTCATCTCAGGAAGCAGCAGACTGAAAGGATTTGGAAATATAATAGGCTTACCAGGCAGCTCAAAGGATCCACTTGAAGTTAATAGTCATGATTATAATGTGAAGCCACTGAGCATGAATTTGTTTGCCAGCCAACCATGTTCGGCTGCACAAGTCCTGCTAGCAATCTGAGTTTGTCTTTGAAGTTTTGCCAGCTGCATCTGACCATACACTTGATTTGATGGTGCTTGCAAGGGTGTGATTAAAATGATGTATCATGGGTCATCAAGAAAATAAGGATATGATGTATGTTATAATGAAATATTTGATTTGGTCAATGAGTTATATGTCATTAAAATCATGTCACTAGAAGAAATAAGAAACAAGTTAGTAACTAGAGACTAGGAAATTTGAATTTGAGCGTATGGAGGTGATATGATTACTGGGCATAAGAAGGTTTAGGGAAGCGCTGTCCAATAAATATTTATGTAATGATGAGACAGTTCAAATAACCACAATAACCACTAGCAGATATGGCTACTAAACCTTGATAAGTGGCCACTAGAACTAAGGAATTAGCTTATTTTAATTAACTTAAATGTAAATACCTACATATAGCTCTTGGCTAATTTATTGGACAGTTGCTGGTCGAGAGGATGACAGTAACAGTAAGTGGCTGAGGAAGAGTGGAGAAATAGCACAAATAGTGTTAGAGAAAGGGAAAGTGAGCTAGATATGAGGGGGGGATGACCTAGGTGATTAGTCTTTACACTAATAGGTAATGAGTGGTTTAGTCTCAGGATGTCGGACTCAAACCTCGGATATTTTAGTAAAGAGGGAGAGAATGTTCAAGATTCTAGCATCTAGAATGACAATGAGATTCAGTAGAATAAGATGTGTGAGAAAGAAAATATCCATTCCCAGACAGGGGTGCATAGGAAGTCATAATCTCAAAGGAGAGTCACGTTTCAGTTGAAGTAGTAAGGTGAAGGAGACCTTCAGGCATGATATATATAGGATATTTTGCTGAAAATAAGCGGGTTAAACATGGTATGGTAGAATGGTTCCTTAAATTTATGAGAAATGTGAGCTGGGTTAAAAATAAGCATTTTATTGGGATGAGAATACAGGGTATGACCTGGGAGGTCCTAGACGTCTTATGAGAACTGCTATAATTAGGGGTAAAGAGCATAATGAGATTAATCCTGATTGTTACATAACAGATTTTTCTATACTCTCTTTGGACATCAGTGTACCATCCTTTTCATTCAACAAATGCTAATTAAACAATGACCATGTATCAGTTATGCAAAACTCCAAAGAATAAGTGGACAGTGCATAAAATAGACATAGTTCCCACTCGTATTATCTGCCAAAAATACCTCTTAGGGTAACAAATTCCAAAGGTTTATTATCTGCTCTGTCAATGAATACTTGGTATGCTGTGTATTTCTTCTCTTTTCAGACGTTTTGCTCATGTCAATTGCCAATCTTTACCTTTTAAAGAGAATTGGTGGATCCTTTACTCTCTTCTTAGATGATCAGTCTTGGTTTTACCCACTGAGATTGCAAATTATTTTAGTTGTCCTATACATGCCATTCTCTAATTGCAATACGATTTTTAAAATCCTCTCGACACACGTGGAAAATAGGGAAAGCAGATATCAGGACTACTTGATACAGAAGAAGAATGAGGACAAATTGAATAAATTGAATCATTATTCCAAAGATTAAAGTGCCATCATCAGAAAAACTTCACATTATTCTAAATGCTAATCCATACAAAATGATTAGAAAGTGTTTTCCGTTTTATTTTTAATCAGTACATTCTGTTGTCCATTTTGGACACAGAAACAAACTGGGCTTTCTTCCACAGAAAACCACAGTGGTGATTAACATCCTGTGTTGGAAAGTAATTATAGCACAGAGAGACTTTCCATACTTCCAAGTCTAAACTTTCAATGCCAATAATTAACTAATTGATAACTGCAATAGATCTTTTCCTCCATTCTTTTACTTGACTTCTCTCTCACCTCGAAGCCTTTGACATTTCCTCTCTAAAACTATTTCTTTGACTTTCATGACACAATTCTCCCTTGGTTTTCTCACTATTTTTTCTCAGTATTTTATTTCAATGTTTTCACCTAAAAGTTATTGTTCATAGATTCTGTTTTTCCCCTCTCATTCCCAGATATTCACATTCTCTCTCACTGTTCTATCATGTTGATGACTCCAGAACCAATGCTTATGATTTGATCTCTATCTTGAATTTCAAATTTGCCTTGGATGATCTAGCATAAAATTACCATTTCTGAATGTGAACTCATTTTATTTTTCCCTTCCAAACATGTATGTTCTCCTGTTTGTTACTGTCTATAGTAGAGCCACTATCAATTCAATCTTCAGACCAGAAACCTGTAGTCTTCAGGTTTCTATTGTTAGCCTTTTCAGTTATTCTTTCTCCCTCGAGATATGTGCCTTTCTTACACAGCACTTCCTTCCTTCAATTGCCAGTGAATGACAACTAGCAATGCTTAAAACTGTCTGCCAAGTTGTACTGAATGATTGAAAATCTTAATATTAGTGTTTTATGTAATATTTCCTCATGCTACTCTAACGTTTCAGTGGTCTACAAAACATTCTCCTGTTTCACAGATTTCTTTTCACTTTTTTAAAATGTACTTTTCCAGATTGCCTTTTTAGCTTTTTACCTTTATAATAAATGAAGCTTCCAGTTATAGCACAACACTAAACTAAATTCACAGCTGGAACATTTCTTACCAAAATGTATAACCTACTTTGGCCAATTCACCTAAATCCTACATAAACATCTTTATTAAAATATAACCAGATGATTGGAAGGTCTTTTGAAATAAAGAAAAGATAGAACTTAATTAGAAAGAAAAATATTTATTTTGTACCATAATAACAATAATAAATTACATAATTACAGCCCATTTCTATGTTCTCAACCTAACAGCTGTTGTATTAAAATGTGGGTGAAGTTTCAAACAATATTTCAAACTTAGTAAGTTTGTCAAAATTCAGATGATAAATAAGTTTAGAATTATTTGTTCTTATGCTAATACTTATTCTTTCTCTTTTCTGAATAATGACAATGAAGGGTAATTTAGTTTTCATTAATCTGTGTATACTTAAAAAGTTCAACCTGATATCTACCCATTTGTCCCTATCCAGAGAACTAATCTAACAAAATTTGATCACATCTCTATTACCATAGCAAACTCAACCACATGTGAGATAATATTGCACCAACTCTTTTCTACTCTATTTATTGAGTGTAAGCTTTGTAGTTTTTAGGGAAGGACTGTCTTTTTCCTTGTTCCATTTTTTTCCCAAGTAGAAAAGTGTGTGATTTTTTGATGACATTGAATTAGGTGGAGTTAAACTATTAAAAAGGACCCACCTCTTGGAAATTTACTATTTTTTTTTTCTTTCCTCTACTTTGGGTTGCAATGAGAAAGTGATTCTGGCTATGTGTTTCAGCTCAGCTGATATAAGGTTTTGTTTGGAGGGAGCTCTCTCTATGTCTAGCATGAGGTGAGGCATGAGAATCAGTAGAGCTAGCCAGCCCTTTTGTCCACCACATAAAGCTTTATTCTCCAAGGAGGTGATCAAAAATGATGATTGACAGTTTATCATCATTTGTCTGTCCCTCATGGCTTATTTAACACTTGGCTAAAAACATAGAAAGGGGAAAACTATACCCTGTATAGAATTTCTATGATTCTAACAATATCTCATTGATATGATGGAATACTGAGATGGAGAAAAAAAAGAAAAGGAGAGCATTCTCCTTGGCTTTTGTCCAATGCCCAGGTGGTCATTAAAAAGGATTCACAATAGCTTTGATGATGGCAGTTTACTTTCAAACAAATATTCTTTGTACAAGTTAGACAGTCATTTATATAAACATAAAATATAAGCTTTTCCTTACCTAATATTTTATACAGCAATTTTTTTTGTCCATTTATAAACTCTAAGTAAACCTTGTTTTCCTCCTCTTTCTACAAGCTCAAGTCTAATGGGAGTAAAAGGTTATAATGACATTTAGCATTTCTAAAATATCTCTCCAACATTTCTCCATAAACAATTACCACTGATGTTTCTATGAATAACTGTATATTAAAAGGAACAGGCCATGATTCCAGTGAAATACCAGTATTTTATATAATACCAGCCTCTCTTATGAAACTTTATTTTTATAAATGCTTTTTCAAGGAAACTTTATTATTACATGACCCATGTAGTTCATTCAATATGATAATTATATTGACTATATAATAAAACTAAGCACCGAAAGAGGGAACAGAAAGCTTTTTTGTTAAACTTATTATATCATCATTAATCATTCTCATATCTTGGAACGTACTTGATTACCTGCAGCCATATAATAAGATGGTTAAGAGAGGATTTTGAAGTTAGCCTGCCTGCATAGCAATCCAAGTTCTAAACATTTCTAGCTGTGTGATATTGATTGATCTGTTTAACTTCCTTAATTCTCAGATGTTTAATCTATAAATTGGAAAGAATTGCATTACTTATGGAGGTATTGTAAAAAAAAAAAAAAGCAACTAGATAATACAAGTTGAAGTCAGACACAAAATAAGTACTTAGCAAACGTTTGCTATTATTTTAAATATCAGATTGGAGGATAAGGGATCATAAATTATTAATTTTTACTAGGTTAAAAGTGATTCCACAGAAACTAATGCATCTTAAGTGCTAGAAACAATAACAACAAAATTAGATCACTTGCAAATTAATGTCCACACATTATTTTGACAAGCCACAAACTAAATTATCATTCAGTGCTGCCAAGCTAAGCCAAGTAACTACATCATTTGGATTCTAGGCAGGCAGACAGGTATACAGGTACACCAGGGAAGTCAGTTGCTAATTATCCAACTATAGTAGAATTTTAAATATCAAACCGGTTTAAAAAATAATGTTCTAATTTATGGAACAGTCATAGATGTTTAAGATAGGAGAAAAAATTTGTTTAACATCTTTATTGGGGTATAATTGCTTTACAATGGTGTGTTAGTTTCTGCTTTATAACAAAGTGAATCAGTTATACATATACATATGTTCCCATATCTCTTCCCTCTTGCGTCTCCCTCCCTCACATCCTCCCTATCCCACCCCTCCAGGCGGTCACAAAGCACCGAACATAGGAGAAAATTGAAATAGTATTTTGGTGTCCTAAAGGGACTGAGGAACAAGGTTTCATAAAAAGTGGTATGGAGTAGTAGCAAAGAAAACTTGATAAGAGTCACAAAATGATGGTTCCTGAGAAGTGAAAGTGAGGTTGCACTTCACAGAAAAAATCAGAATAAAACTTATGTGACTGCTGTGCCAGAAACCAATCTGAACCTCCATTCATAAGGTTTTCACATCCATAGAAATGTATCAATGCATGTTTTATAACACCTAAATAATTGAATTGAAATGTGCTTGGCACTATTTTTCAATTTTTTAAAATTATATTTACATTAAAACTGTACATTTGCTAGATAATCCATACCTGATATAAGTGTACTTTACTTAAAAAGTGATTGAGATTTCTACAGTGGGGTTCTAGGTTATGTAACTATTGCATATGTAACAAATCTATTGCATTTTTGAGATGGAGCATCTGGTAGAGTTCACTGGAAGGAATTTTCTTTATTTGGATGAAATGGGAAAATAGACAAGAATTGTTTCAATACACCACTGTATCTACCTATAACAACCATTTTCATTACTCTATTTGAACAAAAAAATTAAACTGATTATTGGAAATATGATCACCTGTTTTTGCATGTAATAATTCTAGAGGTTAAAATTTTTTAAAGTTTCCCCAAAATATTAACATTAATTATACCAAGTACAGCTATGGTGTCAGTTGGACTATTTAGGGAAGAATCATGCATATAGGATTTGAGTGATCTAGATTGACATTGACAAAATTACTCAAATTATTTCTAGACTACCATTTGCATAATTTGTAGATAAACCATATATAATAGATAAAAACAGAAGTCCGGGCTGATATAAGTTTGGAGCCCATTTATATTCACTCTTGAATGTGACTATATGTGAATTAGTTTAAAGTAACTGAATTTGGAAGAATCTGAGCTGAATTTGACTCATCTCTGTCAACTTCCAGCTTCATCCTTGAAGGAGCTGTTTTCCTTTCTGAATCACTATTTTCAATGAAATAATGATATGTATAATAGAAATGTTTGCTGAGAACTCACTATCTGCCAGACTCTGTTAAAAGCACATCTTTAGTACATGTGCTGTCATTTATATATTGCCCCCAAACTCCCATAAACAGTGGGAGAACTTCAGAAATTTCCATATCTGGCCCATTAAAGGAGTCAGAAAACTGAACAGCAGACAAATTACATATTTAGATAGAAAGAAAATGGGAGCTGAAATCAGACAATTAAGTATTCAATGGAATCTGAATAGTTTTCTTTAATGCCTGGGAGGCCCATGGAAAAATACTGAATTCTCAGAATAAGATAAAAGCAATAAAATGAAGGAAGGAAACACCATTACAAAATAGATTTTGCTCAGTTATTCTTTTTCTTCCCCCCATGATATTTATTGTTTTATTTATTTTTATTAACATCTTTATTGGAATATAATTGCTCTACGATGATGTGTTAGTTTCTGCTTTATAACAAAGTGAATCAGCTATACATATACATATATCCCCATATCTCCTCCCTCTTGCACCTCCCTCCCATCCTCCCTACCCCACCCCTCTAGGTGGTCACAAAGCACCGAGCTAATCTCCCTGTGCTATGCGGCTTCTTACCATTAGCTATCAATCTTACATTTAGTAGCGTATATATGTCCATGCCACTCTCTCACTTTGTCCCAACTTACCCTTTCCCTTCCCCGTGTCCTCAAGTCCATTCTCTACTAGGTCTGCATCTTTATTGTTGCCCTGCCCCTAGGTTCTTCAAAACCACTTTTTTTTTTTTTTTTTTTTTAGATTCCATAAATAAGTGTTAGCATACAGTATTTGTTTTTCTCTTTCTGACTAACTTCACTCTGTGTGACAGACTCTAGGTCCATCCACCTCACTACAAATAACTCAATTTCATTTCCTTTTATGGCTGAGTAATATTCCATTGTATTTATGTGCCACATCTTCTTTATCCATTCATCTGTCAATGGACACCTAGGTTGCTTCCATGTCCTGGCTATTATAAATAGAGCTGCAATGAACATTGTGGTACATGACCCTTTTTGAATTATGGTTTTTTCAGGGGATATGCTCAGTAGTGGGATTACTGGGTCATATAGTAGTTCTATTTTTATTTTTTTAAGGAACCTCCATACTGTTCTCCATAGTGGCTGTATCAATTTACATTCCCACCAACAGTACAAGAGGGTTCCCTTTTCTCCACACCCTCTCCAGCATTTACTGTTTGTAGATTTTTTGATGATGGCCATTCTGACTGGTGTGAGGTGATATCTCACTGTAGTTTTGATTTGCATTTCTCTAATGATTACTCACTTATTCTTATTAGTTTTAATTATTTATGATAATACTTCATAATATACCAATTAATGTCCTGTAGTATAATGTATAAAATTAATGACAGAATATAAGACTTCTAAGTTACACAAGACTACTGTCTTTTAAGAACAGAGTAGGATTGTTTACTTTCTTGAAAGAGAGAATTTTTGGCTTGGAGATTAGTGAAATTAAAATAATTGAGTTCAAGAACATTTTAATTAAAATATTACATGCATTTATTAATTTACTTAAAATATTTTTGATGTAAAGAACTAACCAGATACAATATAAACATAGTGATATGGGAGTTAATTTATAGTAGATAAAAAGGAAAGTCATCAGAAAACAGTAAATCAGGAATTATTACAGAGGAACTGTATAGGCAAACAGATCCAAGAAAATTAAGATTATAAGATTTATTGTCTTTATATATTACCTTTTATTTTCAGCTGGTTTGAGAGAATAAAAACTAAAATTTTACACAAATTTACCTGAAACAGAAGGTGTATTCCTAGCCAATGTAGTACATACAACGCCAAATATAAACATTTATTTTTTTCCCTCCTTGGTTCTCTTTAAACTGCATTATGAATGGTATCAAGTCTTATATCTCTGTTAAAAGTATCTTTCTCATAAAATATTTATGATATTGAATATGGAAAATCATCCAGTGAATGGCTGATTTAAATAAACAATTTTTGGAGATACAGGTTAAGTAGGTTAGAAATGAAAGAATTCTTGAATGGAGGGTAGGTGATGGAGAATACTGATCACAAACACTGTATCAAACTACTCAGTGTGCTAAGTAACAAAATATATGGATAATATAAACTAGGAAAGAATGTCAGATAATCTGAATGTTAAAAAGGTAGCATGCTTTGTATAAAGCTTTGCAGTAGAAATGTAAGCTAAGATAAAATAAAATGTTGCATTAGCTCCTAGCCCATTCTTTTGGGGCTTCTAGGAAAATAATTAGCCTTTCCAGAGCTGTAGGAAAAGTAATACTCTGGAGGGGAATTACATGTATTACAAGTGTAAAAGAATGGTACTGTGAAGGTAAAGGAAAGGGATTTATTCAGAGAGCTAATTTCACAAATTCACAGCGAATTGAAGGTTCCAGATGGCACAGTGCAACAGAATGAGAATTAGAGAAGTAGTGCAAGGAAAGCATAGGTAAGCGCAAATGCATAGCTCATAAGAGGATGCTAAACAAAGGACTTCCATTTTAAGTTGTAGCCTAAGATGGCAGGAGTGATGTGGCCTAAAATTGGAAGTGTACATTATGAACAGAAGAAAGTTCATATCATCTTATAAAGGCCCCTTGAGTATAACAGTCATTGGTCTGATGAGCATTTGGCAGCATTTTCTCAGAAGGAGAAGCAGCACCAGAAGAAGAGGAAATATGAATGATTGTCTGTTAAAAGGTTCTCCGAGCATTAAATGAAACAACAAACATGTAAATGCTTTGTGGATTAGAACAAAAATCAGTTATTTCCAGAAGGAAGCATGGGTGGAAAGAGCAGGAATTTTGTAGTCAGACAGTGAGGGCTGTGGGTACTCAACCAGCACACGCCATTACAACACATGCAATCTCAGGAAGGTTACTTAATATCTCTGAAGTTCAGTTACTTTAGTTCTAAAATGTGAACAAAAATTCATGTTTCTGAGACAATAACAATGAGCTAACAATGACAGAGCACAGTAGGTTCTCTCTGTGTGAATCCTGCACTTTGTGCGGTAGTACATTTTATGTTCCTTGTGGTACTCCCATATGTTCCTTCCCTCACCTTTTCACCTGGTTAGCATGATCAACTACTACTCTGTATCTTTTTTGTCTATAACAGTCTTAAAAAACACTTTAAAAATTCTTTTGAGGATAGTTTTATTTTATTCTATTTTATTTTTTATTGAAGTATAGTTGAGTTACAATATTCAGGTGTATATCAGTTTGTGATTCAATATTTTTACAAATTATACTCCTTTAAAAGTTATTACAAAATAATGCCTATATTTCCCTGTGCTATGCAATATATTCTTTTTGCTTATCTATTTATACATCGTAGTTTATATCTCTTGATACCATACACCTATTTTCCTCCTTTCCCTCTACCTTCTCCCCACTGGTAACCACAAGTTTGTTTTCTATATCTGTGCTTCTGTTTCTATTTTTCTATATACATTCATTTGTTTTATTTTTTAGATTCCACAGGTAAGTGATATATACAGTAGTTTTCTTTCTCTGCCTGACTTATTTTAGTAAGTATAATAATGTCTAGGTCCAACCACATTGTTGCAAATGGCAAAAATTCATTCTTTTTATGGCTGAATAATGTCCCATTATATATTTTTATGTGTCCATTCATCTGTTGGTGGACATTTGGGTTGCTTCCATATGCTGGCTATTGTAAATAGTGCCGCTGTGAACATTGGGGTGCATGTATCTTTTCAAAATAGTGTTTTTGTTTTTTCCAAATATATACCCAGGAGTGGAAGTGATGAATCATATGATTATTCTAATCATTTTTTTCATTTTTTAGGAAGCTCTATACTGTTTTCCATAGTGGCTGCACCAATTTACATTCCCACCAACAGTGTACTGGGGTTTCTTTAACTTCACATCCTCACCACATTTGTTATGTGTGGCCTTTTTGATGACAGCCATTCTGACAGGTGTGAGGTTTTGTAGTTTTGCTTTGCATTTCCCTGATGATTAGCAATGTTGAGCATCTTTTCAAGTGCCTGTTGGCCATCTATATGTCTTCTTTGGAAAAATGTCTATTCTAGTCTTCTGCCCATTTTTTAAACTGGGTTGTTTGTTCTTTTGATATTGAGCTGTATGAGCTATTTATATATTTTGGATATTAACCCCTTATCAGTCATATCATTTGTAAATATTTTCTCCCATTCAGTAGGCTGCCTTTTCATTTTGACAATGGCTTCCTTTGCAGGGCAAAAGCTTTTAAGTTTAATTAGGTCCTCTTTGTTTAGTCTTGTTTTTGTTCACTTTACCTTAGGAGACATATTCAAAAGAATTTTGCTGCAATTTATATCAAACAGCATTCTCCGTCTGCTTTCTTCTGGGAGTTTTATGGTTTCGGGTTTCAGATTTAGGTCTTAATCCATTTTGAGTTTATTTTTGTATATGGTGTGATAAAATATTCAAATTTTATTCTTTTACATGCAGCTGTTCAGTTTTCCCAACATCACTTGTTGAAGAGACTATCTTTTATCCATTGTACATTTTTGCCTCCTTTGTCATAGATTAATTGATCATAAGTGTGTGGGTTTATTTCTGGGCTCTCTATTCTTTTCCATTGATTGACCTGTCTGTTTTTGCACCAGTACCATGCTTTTTTGATTACTGTAGATTTGCAGTATAAAGTCTGAGAGGGTGATACCTCCAGCTTTGTTCTTTTTTTCTCAAGATTGTTTCAGCAATTTTGGTTTTTCTGCTGTTCTATATGAAGTTTAGAATTATTTGTTCTAGTTCTGTGAAAAATGTCATGGGTATTTTGATAGAGTTTGCATTAAATCTGTAGATTGCTTTGGGTAATATGGCCATTTTAACAATATTAATTCTTTCAATCCTACTCTGTATCCTTCAAAACAAAATTCAAGTGTGACCTCTTGGTGAACAGATTCTACATTCCCTCTTTGAACTATCATAAAATCTTGTCCTGAAGGCTATTTTAGGATATATCACACTCTATTGCAATTAGTTGTTTACAAGTATGTCTCACACTAAATGGTAAAATTTTTGAGGATACTGAACATATGCCATACATATCTGAAATTTTCAGGTTCTAACAAAATGATCTCAGAAATTATATATGCTGGGGCTTCCCTGGTGGCGCAGTAGTTGAGAGTCCGCCTGCCGATGCAGGGGACACGGGTTCGTGTCCCGGTCCGGGAAGATCCCACATGCCGTGGAGCGGCTGGGCCCGTGAGCCATGGCTGCTGAGCCTGCGCGTCCGGAGCCTGTGCTCCGCAACGGGAGAGGCCACAACAGTGAGAGGCCTGCGTATCACAAAAAAAAAAAAAAGAAAAAAATTGTATATGCTTAAAATGTTTATTAAGTAAGTCAAGTGAATCACATATTCAACAAGTCTCTATTTAATTTTAACTAGAGGCACCTGGTAGACTTCTAGGGAATACAATAAAACTGACACAACTAATTCAGTACATGTTGAATGATCTGACAAATACGTTATGCCATGAGAAAAAGTCAAACTGAATAGTGTTAAAACTATTGTTACTGGTTCTAATAAATATTTTTAAACCATATCATGGCCAAATTAATTGGCTATAAACTTTCAAGGAAAGAAGACAACCAAAAACTCATTAGTTTTGTGATTAAGAATAAACGTTCACTATTACTTAGCCAATTATGGCACCCATTTAAATTGTCACTTTTAAGGCAAGAAAAATGCATTTTTGTACAAAATCGTGTATATATTATTGTAAGAAGTTTGGGAAATAACAAATTTGCATTGTTGTGACTAATTAAAATGAATAAATCAATTAACCTGGAAAAGAGTGAACATCACAATTGAGTGAAATAATATGTAGTAATTGATACAGCAACACAATTTATATTTAGAAAAATTTCTAGTTTCATCAAAAGAAAAGAATAAATTCACTAAAAGTTACATTTTACTTATTCAATGGTGTGCCAGAACCCTGATGATTTGGGATATTTAATTGCACTGGTACACTTACAAAAAGTATGTGCAATTGAGCAAATGACAAGAGGCCTTTGTTTATTTTAGGTTATTTTAGTACAATGCTTGTAGATGTTGTATGATGACGAAGTGTATTTAAGTATAAGATTTTGGATGAACTTTTTGTGCCTCCTGAGGTTCTACCTCTGCCCAACTAATGAAAAGGGAACAGCTTCAAATATCTATATTTTAAGCCCACAATGTTTGACTCAGTGGTAAATTAAAGAAAATTGATGAATGAATAACTCTGAAATCGGTTTGTGGAACAAAGCTTTCTCAGCAAGAAGCAAGAAATGTAGTG
Source organism: Monodon monoceros (assembly GCF_005190385.1). Lineage (NCBI taxonomy): Eukaryota > Metazoa > Chordata > Mammalia > Artiodactyla > Monodontidae > Monodon > Monodon monoceros. The sequence goes on along the minus strand of NW_021703777.1, from coordinate 58,561,591 downwards.
ATCTTTTTACCTTATAAAATCAGTCCCATTATATGAATGTGGTCTTGCTGTTCTAGCACTGTAATAAAAGGTTTTCCTTGGAATTTACAGACAATCAAGAACTTTGTGTGAAGAAAAATGGTTCTAGATTTCTCTACAATATCCACAATCAAATTGATCATATTTAATAAAGTGAGCCAACACATGATTTGTACGTCAGGGAAAATAATCAACCATCATCATGATAATCATTCATTCCTTCTCCTGAAAAACATTTGTTTTTCATTATCATTGATAATATGATGTTAAACTTTCTTTCTGAGATGTCTTTCCCAGATAGAGTAGCTTGCGCTGTTATTCTCTTAGCTATAATAGTGCAGTGTAGTCGTTCAGGAAAACTCTCAAAAATCTCATACAATGTGATGTTTTATTTTAAATTATAGAAAATATGATTTTATAAAAATCAAATAAAAGTCCAACACATAAAGGGATGTAATAATCTCTGGAGTTGCATTTGCAGTAGAAAACAGTAGATGCAATGTTACTGTTCAACAAATATTCCATGTGCTCCTCCATGTCATAACCTTCATTTTTGTTCAGCTGGAATCAGGTTTCTAATTTGGGGCAAACAGACAGAGTGCAAATGTGTCACTGTCTGGCAGGGACAGGTTACAAAATGTGATCTTTTCCATTCTTCTTGTTTATTGCTTATACAAGGTATGTTGAGACTGGGCAGTACAAAACAAAGAAAGCCTCAGCCATCTAAATCACTGAATGGAGATCTCCCATCAGATCACATCTGACATTTTCTTCAGGGAGAAGAAATTCTTTATGTTTTAAGTCAATATTTTTTTATTGTTGTCATTGTGGTATCTCAGTTTACCCTATGAATTCATCTAGGGATAGCCAAGGTGAATAAGAATAATGAAAGATGAGGTCATGTACCAAATAATTTGTGGAGTTGTTTCATGAAAGTTTGTCTTAGAATTTAAATCCCATGCTATTTTTCTCTGTTCTCAAAGTGATCATAAAAGTAGGAGAAGACGTGTGGCTGTATTTGTAATCTTGGAGATACTAATGATGCAAGAGAGCTAATTGTTGAAAAGTGGTTCCAGGGGATTTGGCAAAGGATAAAAAAGGAGGAGTTTTAAGAGCTTGGATTTTAAAACAAAGAAACACCTTTTTAGTCTGTGCACAAATTAAAAGAAGGGATAGTTGAAGATACATACATACTGTAGTATTAGGCCCAAAATTTCAAGTGTTGTCTTGAAATCCTTGAGCCTCAACGGGCCCCCAAGGCCTAATCATTGGTTCCCATATTCTTTCCAGATGTATCCCCCATTCAGTGGGATGGGCTCCCCACCAGGCTAGCTCCCCTATCAACTTGAATAGCTGCACCTCACCCAGTCCTCACTCTGATGGACTTTACCTCCTTGTTATTCCAACAAGACAATCACATCCCCTTTACAGAAATCAGGGGATACCCCACCACCTTGGTACTACAAAGCCTGCCTCCCAGAGCCCCCGCTGGTTCACTCTGATTCTGAGTGCAACCCCATTGTGGCCGTGTGTTCTGTTCAATGTTCTCCTCCCCCTGGGCTATAGATATATGTCACCAATAAACTGTGATCAATCCCATTTGTCCAGTGGAGGGTGTTGTGTGTTTGGACATCTCCTACCACGTAGGGTGGGGAATTCCTCCTATACCAACATGACGAATAAAAAATGATCAGAACACACACACACACACACACACACACATACATAGTGGATCAAGATTATATAGAATTTAACCAACATCTTTAGCAAGTGAAAGGTAAAAAAACCTAGGGATTCAACAGGAAAAAATTTAACAGGAAAAAATAAAAAGGAAGAAATGCATGCTAGAGGAAATGTGACCAAGTGTTAAATAAATATAAACAAACTGGGAAAAAATGCCTAGCATCTTTCAGAAAGATGGGGAAATGGCTCATTTCTGTAAGTGTAAAATTATTTTGGTAAACATAAAGTTTCATGGTATTCTCAAGCAACAGTCAGCAGTAGTCCAAAAATGAGAGACAAAATGAATGGTGAGATCTATTCATAATTGGATAGTATTGAAATAGTTATAATAGAAGGACATTCAAAAATAAAAAACTCTTAAACTTACATTAAGCACACGGTAACAAACATCCTGGAATATGACATCTATCAGGACCATAAGATAACAAACAGAAAAATTTATATTTTTATCGTAGATTGAGAATACAGTGAGGGAGCTGTTATCATTTACTAGGTAGTCTACAACCTGCCTTGTATATTTAAGAAGATAAACACTACCTCTCTATACATTTTGCATAGTTTTTATGCAATCCTAAACATATGTTTTTACATGATATCCAATGTAAGTTTTTTCAAACTAATTAGTTCCATGGACTTTCTGATAAATACAATTCCAAATAGTAACAGAGTTGAGTAAACTTACACAAGAAAGACTAAATGATACTGAAGTTGGAAAAGATGGAAAGTTATGATGCTTATGATCCATAAATAATTAAGGAAGAAAAAATACTTTACTTATTTTTAAATGTGAGGGCAATATTATAATGAATCATGACAGCTTTCATATGCGTCTCTACAGGAGAGTAAATCAATACCATTCATTTTATCCAGCTGATTGTTTGAGGTTCCAATACAACCCCCTGTCTAGGAAATAGATTAAATTAATCTTCAAGTAAATTCTGTAGTTACTATATTTGTGTAAGCATACTCAAGTTATTGTAAGGTTATAAGTTAAATACTTATTCAACTCTTCTGTGCTCTATTAACAAAGGAATTATAAATAAGCAATGTTGATTTATAAGCAATATTAAAAAGCAAGCTTATGTTATATCTCTGTATGACAATTAGTGAATTAATTAATTCAAGCTTTTGGTTTATATGTATTTATATGGTGATAAAAGAATGGTAAAACCTAAAAAGTAGAATAAGTAGGAGGTATATTTAAATCAGATGATGGACTGGCGTGTTACCATTGATGTCTCTGTAATATTCCTATATTCAAATATCTAACAATTAAACTCACTTCAGAATGGCAGGAGTCATCTTAAGTCAGAAAACTAGGAAGTAGAATTACACTAGGATGTAGATGTCCCATGGGAACTTATGATAATACTCTTAAGTGGTTGAGTACATAGACTCTTTCATAAACTTCAGGTATCCCGGTAATATTCTAAAATCACATGGTACATTTTACAGTTCTATTTGGAACAGTTCCAGTGTCCATAAGATGCTTGTGAACAATGTTCAAGTGCTCTTATGGACAGAAAGGTATTATAATTGTGTGTTACCAGCTCTTACAGGAGTTTCTGGAGGTATTTATAAAGAGCCTTCAGTTCCTGTGGTGTCATTTACTTAATAACCTTTGGTTTAAGTGAAGAAAAGCTAAAATAAATGCTAATACAAAGAAGACTAGACTCGTTATTCAGAGCCCCTTGCTCCACTTCTGGGCAAGCTGATACAAAAGACCACAAATCCTTCCTTTGGTGTCAGCAAACCTACAAACCCAAGCCCGTGTATGGAACCCTCACCAGCCCCACCTCCCAAATGAAATGAAACCCAAGCCAGTCTTCCCTCTCTTCTCTCAAACTATTTTCAAACCCACTTGGAAGTCTGCTCTACTTTCTCCAGAAACCCTCATTTTGTGAGTAATAAGCTTTTCCACACTCTCTTTGTATGCATGTGGTATCATCAGTCTCGACACTCAAGCAATATTTTTGGTGGTGGAGTCGACTCTGACCCTGTAGAATGACTACACAATGAATGAATAATAAATGAAGAAATTTCATACTAAGAAAATTGTACTAACCAATAAAATTCATTACAACACTACTCATTCTCTGTTTTCAATACTGTTTTTGTCACTTATTTCTCCAAAACAAAGCCAGACAAACTTGCTTATAGATTTGCTTCTGCTTAGGATATGGAAATTTCAAGAATATCATGCTCATCCCAAAGATAAGAAAAAACTGGATAGTCTGCCCCAAGGAACAGGGCAAAATTATCCATTGCTTCTGGGTGAAGGGTAAAAGTAAAAATCTTTTTTCCCTGAAGGAGAGCTAAGAAAATCTCTTGAACCCAGGATACTGAATCAATACAAAGAGATAGACAACATACCTCTACAACTAGTAATTTTAACCATCAATTTTCCTGCATTGTCAAAGAATGCTCTATGCATAATTTCTAATTTTTGTTATTTATTGAGGGTTTTGTCAATATTTATGATCCAATATAATGGTATATTTGTTTTCTCAAGATTCATATATCACTGTATTTTAATAATGTCAACGCTATTATGTATGTCCTTTAGATTTTATTCTTTTTAACCTCTTTATCAAGGATCATGATCAGTGTATTTAAATATGTTAATAATGTGTTTCTCTTTCTCTTTGCACGAGTGTCTTGTTTTTTCATGAAATCTAATGCTTTATAGTGTGTTGCATAGATATCCTTGACTATTTCACCTCATTGCAAATTCTTCCTCTGATATTTTTTAAAGTGCCATTTTAAAATGTATTTAATATTTTTGTCTAATCAACAAAATGAATAATGATGTTTTTTGTTTTGTTTTCTGGTTTTCTCTTTTACATTTGCCTGCTATACTTTCCCCAATCTTTATGTTTTCAATATTTTCTGAAGTACCTTAAGAGAGTTTTGTAATGAGAGATGATTTACATTTTGCTTTGAGATACAATATGAAACCTAATTTTAAATAGGTGAGATCTGACCACATACGTTCTTTGATAGACATTGTTTTACTATGTTATATAGGCTTATTATAAGTTCCCCTTTGAAAGCTTTAAAAATTTTCAGAAATTTATTTTCTTGTGTTTATGTTATGTTTACATTTATTCTGGTTGCTTGTTGAGTTTGTACTACTTGTTGTTCTAGTAGTTAACTTCTAAAACCTAATTTTACATGTTACCTTTCAATCCTCTATTTATTTAGACTGTATCCATCAACTCCCACATGAGAACAGGGGCAAGTAGTATATTTCCTCTTTCCTTTCTATTCCTTTCCTCTGCAAAAATATAAATTTAGTTGGTTATAGCGGCTCTCTTATCTTTTACTTTAATTTTCTTCAACAGAGTTGATATACACTATAAGGAAATTACCTTTATTTCTACTAATTTAATTGCAGAAATCATCATACTTGTATTATCTCATACTTTCACTCTCCTTCTCCTCTAAATCCTTTATAGTGAGTAGCTTATCCTCTTATTTAAATCCTTACTCAATACTATAAATTGATTTAGGGTAACCTCCACTCTCTTTGCCATAGTGTTCCTCTTAACGAATTAGTTGCTTGAAGTTTGAATTTTAGATATTTCTTCAAGAACTCATAAGAACACTAAAACCTCAACTATTACATGTCAAAAATGACTATCTATTACCTTTTAAATGAATGATAGTTTGAATATGTACACAGTTTTGGGATCACTTTCTTTCCTTAAGGGTTCTGTGGTTTTTATGGCATTGCTATGAAAAAAAATCTAGGGTTAGCATAAATTCATTTCATTATATCCTGGCTTCATCTTCATAGTAGTTCAAGGTATTTTTTCATTATCTTTAAATTCCAAGAGTTTTTAAGGCAGGATATTTGTGACAATTATTTAGTTTCAAATTTTCACTCTCCCAAACCCTCATGCTTCCAATCTTTTCTGAAGCACTTTAAGAGGACCCAGATAGAATCAGTTCCTAGTGACTAACAAAGTGACATTTGATCATCAATTAGCTTTGTAAATGCAATGGATTGTAGTGCATCAAATATTAAACTTATAATGATGCTAAAAACAAGCAAAGTTACTCCTTGATCATTTTTGTAATATACAAGGAAACCAATTTATTATTTGAAAAACTGACAAATGATTGGAAAGAATGAGCCATTTCTGTTGCCTCTCCTATAGGAACTTTACCTAAGAGTAGCAGAGTAGTTGAAGAGAGAAAGTTCCTCTTCATAGAAATACCCCAACTCCTAAATGAAGAAAGAATTTTGTACCACATAATGAATTAATAAATCTAAGCAATGATCATCTAGGGCTTCTAAGAACACACACACAAAAATAAAGCATCTTCACACCTTCTGATGGAAATATATAGCACCTTCTATGAAGTAGATACCCCAAAATTTTAAGCTCAGTACTCATTCTTCTGATTTAAGTGCTAATTTTTAAGAAATACATCAAAAGAAAAGTACATTAAACCATAGATAGGGTAGCAAATCCAAATCGTGAGAAACTTTATAAGAAAAAAGTTATTTGGTTTTTCAACAAAAACAACAAAAATTGCAAGGGAAAAAAAAGGAAGGGAGGGCAAAGGACTAAAATAGACTTTGAGACATAACTAATTCTAACAGATGGAACAAAAGTAAAACTTTCATAGAAAAATTTGAGTAATATGAATATTGGTGATATTAAAATATTGTTTTATTGCTGATTTGGGATGTGGGCAACAATAGCATTTGAATCACGTTTAAAAAGTGGAGTCCTTGTCATTTATAAATATATAGCAGCCAATTTATTGATAAAATTTTATAATTTTTGAAATTTGCTTCACAGTAATATAGAGGGGCTTGGGCTAGTGGTAGAGGGAAAAGCATATTGTTTATGAGTTTGAAATGTTTGAAGTTTTGTAAAGGGTAGATAGGCTTATTTTAGTATTCTTTTTTCCTTTGTACCTGTGTTTAAAATTTTCTCTTAAAAAGGCAAAAAGCAACATTTCTCATTAACAAATTTGTTCCTTTGTTTGAGAGTCAGAAGGCAAAACCAAGAAAAAATGGTCTATACATTTTCAAGCAAACAATTTTTGGATCCACATCTACAACTTTGATTATAATTATGTGTTACAGATTAGAACATGAAGTGAATTTAAATGAACAAAATGAGCAAAGTCAATGTCTAGTATAGCGTATTAGATGACTTTTTTTGTTATTGCTAAGTGCTCAAGTGTGCCTGATATTATTTAGACATCTTACTGAAAAAGCTTCAGGGTAACTGATGAGGGTAATCTATATATGTCATAAACATTTACTTATAATACCCATTATAAGAAAAGATAAAAGAAAAGATAAAAAAGCATTATAATATTTTAAGAAAAGGAAAGGATTTTAACAAGAAATCATTCATGACACTAATCCTCACACATTGTATATTTTATTTTCTCACTTAATTTCCACCAGATAACAAAAATTTGCTGTTCTAGGATGCCTTTCTGGGAAAAATAAGTGATTCAAAAAACTCTTGTGACTAATTCTTATAGTTTTTCTTATGATTTTTGGATACATTTAAATTTGTCTTTAATATATACGTATATACAATTATATCCTTTGATATATGCTTTCTGTGCCTTATAATAAATAACAAAATAAACAACCGCTTATTTATCCAACCATGTCATGGTATTGAAAGAACAAGAGATATTCCCAAAAGCCTGCTTTAGAGAACAGAAACAAAATACCAGAAATACTAACAAATAAGGGCCGAACTATTCCCTTATATAGCCAATAATTCTTTGCAGAGCATATAATTTAACAAAAATAACATGTATTTTCTAATTCCTGGTGGACACTATATTAATCTGATAATTATTTTGCCCCTAGCTAGTCCACTGAAGTGTTTATGGAGGCTAAGATGATATTAAAATAATTTCATTGTGGAGTTATGTAAGAAAAACTCATCATGATTACATTGCATTAAAAGACCTTAGTAGTGCTGACAAGCCTCTTAGATAGCCTCATCCACCAGAGGGCAGACAGCAGAAGCAAGAAGAATGACAATCCGGCAGCCTGTGGAACAAAAACCACATTCATGGAAAAATAGACAAGCTGAAAGGCAGAGGGCTATGTACCAGATGAAGGAACAAGATAAAACCCCAGAAAAACAACTAAATGAAGTGGAGATAGGCAACCGCTCAGAAAGAATTCAGAATAATGATAGTGAAGATGTTTCAGGACCTCAGAAAAAGAATAGAGGCAAAGATCGAGAAGATGCAAGAAATGTTTAACAAAGACCTAGAAGAATTAAAGAACAAACAAACAGAGATGAACAATAAAATAACTGAAATGAAAAATACACTAGAAGGAATCAATAGCAGAATAACTGAAGCAGAAGAATGGATAAGTGACGTGGAAGACAGAATTGCAGAATTCACTGCAGAACCGAAAAAGAAAAAAGAATGAAAAGAAATGAAGACAGCCTAAGAGGCCTCTGGGACAACATTAAGTGCACCAACATTCGGATTATAGGGGTTCCAGAAGGAGAAGAGAGAGAGGACAAAAGATAATATTTGAAGAGATTACAGTTGAAAATTTCCTTAACATGGGAAAGGAAATAGCCACCCAAATCCAGGAAGCACAGAATGTCCCATAGAGGATAAATGCAAGGAGAAAAACATCGAGATGTATAGTAAACAAAATGGAAAAGATTAAAGACAAAGAAAAATTATTGAAAGCAGCATGGGAAAAATGCCAAATAACATACAAGGGAACTCCCATAAAGTTAACAGCTGATTTCTCAGCAGAAACTCTACAAGCCACAAGGGAGTGGCATGATATACTTAAAGCGATGAAGGGGAAGAACCTACAACCAAGATTACTGAACCCAGCAAGGATTTCATTCAGATTCGATGGAGAAATTAAAACCTTTACAGAAAAACAAAAGCTAAGAGAATTCAGCACCACCAAACCAGCTCTACAACAAATGCTAAAGGAAATTCTCTAAGTGAGAAACATAAGAGAAGAAAAGGACCTACAAAAACAAACCCCAAACAATTAAGAAAATGGTAATAGGAATATACATATCTATAATTACCTTAAATGTGAAAGGATTAAATACTCTGACCAAAAGACACAGGCTCGCAGAATGGATACAAAAATAAGACCCATATATATGCTGTCTACAAGAGACCCACATCATACCTAGGGACACGTACAGACTAAAAGTGAGGGGATGGAAAAACATATTCCATGCAAATGGAAATCAAAAAAAAAGCTAAAGTAGCAATATTCATATCAGATAAAATAGACTTTAAAATAAAGAACGTTACAAGACAGAAGGAAGGACACTACATAATGATCAAGGGATCAATCCAAGAAGAAGATATAATAATTATAAATATATATGCACCCAAAATAGGAGCACCTCAATACATAAGACAACTGCTAACAGCTATAAAACAGGAAATTGTAAGTAACACAATAATAGTGGGGGACTTTAACACCTCACTTACACCAATGGACAGATCATCCAAACAGAAAATTAATAAGAAAACACAAACTTTAAATGACACAATACACCAGATAGATTTAATTGATATTTATAGGACATTCTATTCAAAAACAGCAGATTACCCTTTCTTAAGTGTACATGGAACATTCTCCAGGATAGATTACATCTTGGGTCACAAGTCAAGCCTCAGTTAATTTAAGAAAATTGAAATCATATCAAGCATCTTTTCTGATCACAACACTATGAGAATAGAAATCAATTACAGGGGAAAAAAATGTAAAATATACAAACACATGGAGGCTAAACAATATGTTATTAAGTAACCAAGAGATCACTGAAGAAATCAAAGAGGATATAAAAATATACCTAGACACAAATGACAATGAAAACACGACAATCCAAAACCTATGGGATGCAGCAAAAGCAGTTCTAAGAGGGAAGTTTAGAGCTATACATGCCTACCTCAAGAAACAAGAAAAAACTCAAATAAACAATTTAATCTTACACCTAAAGGAACTATAGAAAGAAGAGCAAACAAAACCCAAAGTTAGCAGAAGGAAAGACATCATAAAGATCAGAGCAGAACTAAATGAAATAGAAAGAAAGAAAACAAAAACAAAGATCAATAAAACCAAAAGCTGGTTCTTTGAGAAGATAAACAAACTTGATAAACCATTAGCCAGACTCATCAAGAAAAAGAGGGAGAGGACTCAAATCCATAAAATTAGAAATGAAAAAGAAGTTACAACAGACACCACAGAAATACAAAACGTCCGAAGAGACTACTACAAGCAACTCTATGCCAATAAAATGGACAACCTAGAAGAAATGGACAAATTCATAGAAAGTTATAACCTTCCAAGACCGAACCAGGAAGAAAGAGAAAATATGAACAGACAAATCACAAGTAATGAAATTGAAACTGTGATGAAAAATCTTCCAACAAACAAAAGTCCAGGACAAGACGGCTTCACAGGTGAATTCTATCAAACATTTAAGGAAGAGCTAACACCCATACTTCTCAAACTCTTCCAAAAATTGCAGAGTAAGGAACACTCCCAAACTCATTCTACGTGGTCACCATCACCCTGATACCAACACCAGACAAAGATACTACAAAAAAAGAAAATTACAGACCAATATCACTGATGAATATAGATGCAAAAATCCTCAACAAAATACTAGCAAACAGAATCCAACAGTACATTTAAAGAATCATACACCATGATCAAGTGGGATTTATCCCAGGGATGCAAGGATTCTTCAATATATGCAACTCAATCAATGTGATACACCATATTAACAACTGAAGAATAAAAACCATATGATCATCTCAATAGATGCAGAAAAAGCTTCTGACAAAATTCAACACCCATTTATGATAAAAACTCTCCAGAAAGTGGGCATAGAGGGAACCTACTTCAACATAATAAAGGCCATATATGGCAAACCCACAGCAAATATTCTCAATGGTGAAAAACTAAAAGCATTTCCTCTAAGATCAGGAATGAGACAAGGATGTCCACTCTCACCACTATTATTCAACATAGATTTGGAAGTCCTAGCCACTGCAACAAGAGAAGAAAAAGAAATAAAAGGAATACAAATTGGAAAAGAAGAAGTAAAACTGTCAGTGTTTGCAGATGACATGATACTATAGAGAATCCTAAAGATGACACCAGAAAACTACTAGAGCTAATCAATGAATTTAGTAAAGTTGCAGGACACAAAATTAATGCACAGAAATCTCTTGCATTCCAATACACTAATGAGGAAAAATCTGAAAGAAAAATTAAGGAAACATTCCCATTTACCATTGCAACATAAAGAATAAAATACCTAGGAATAAACCTACCTAGGGAGACAAAGTCCTGTATGCAGAAAATTATAAGACACTGATGAAAGAAATTAAACATGATACCAACAGATGGAGAGATATACCATGTTCTTGGATTGGAAGAATCAATATTGTGAAAATGACTATACTACCCAAAGCAATCTACAGATTCAGTGCAATCCCTATCAAATTACCAATGGCATTTTTTACAGAACTAGAACACAAAATCTTAAAATTTGTATTGAGACACAAAAGACCCTGAATAGCCAAAGCAGTCTTGAGGGAAAAAAATTGAGATGGAGGAATCACACTCCCTGACTTCAGACAATACTACAAAGCACAGTAATCAAGGCAATATGGTACTGGCACGAAAACAGAAATACAGATCAATGGAACAGGATAGAAAGCCCAGAGATAAACCCACGCACATATGGTCACCTTATTTTTGATAAAGGAGGCAAGAATATACAATGGAGAAAAGACAGTCTCTTCAATAAGTGGTGCTGGGAAAACTGGACAGCTACATGTAAAAGAATGAAATTAGAACACTCCCTAACATCATACACAAAAATAAACTCAAAAGGGATTAGAGACCTAAATATAAGACCAGATACTACAAAACTCTTAGAGGAAAACATAGCAAGAACACTCTTTGACATAAATCACAGCAAGATGTTTTTTGATCTACCTCCTGGAGAAAGCGAAATTAAAACAAAAATAAACAAATGGGACCTAATGAAACTTAAAAGCTGTTGCACAGCAAAGGACCCGTAAACAAGATGAAAAGACAACCCTCAGAATGGGAGAAAATATTTGCAAATGAATGAATGGACAAAGGATTTATTTCCAAAATATGTAAACAGCTCATGCAGCTCAATATTAAAAACACAGGGCTTCCCTTGTGGCACAGTCGTTGAGAGTCTGCCTGCCAATGCAGGGGACACGTGTTCGAGCCCTGGTCTGGGAGGATCCCACATGCTGTGGAGCAACTAGGCCCATGAGCCATAACTACTGAGCCTGCACGTCTGGAGCCTGTGCTCTACAACGAGGCCGCGACAGTGAGAGGCCCGTGCACCACGATGAAGAGTGGCCTGCGCTTGCCACAATTAGAGAAAGCCCTTGCACAGAAACGGAGACCCAACACAGCAAACATAAATAAATAAATTTTAAAAATATATGTATTAAAAACACAAACAACGCAATCCAAAAATGGGCAGAAGACCTAAATAGACATTTCTCCAAAGAAGACATACAGATGGCCAAGAAGCACATGAAAAGCTGCTCAACATCACTAATTATTAGAGAAATCAAAACTATAATGAGGTATCACCTCACACCAGTTAGAATGGGCATCATCAGAAAATCTACAAACAAATGCTGGGGAGGGTGTGGAGAAAAGGGAACCCTCTTGCACTGTTGGTGGGAATGTAAATTGATACAGCCACTATGGAGAACAGTATGGAGGTTCCTTAAAAAACTAAAAATAGAATTACCCTATGACCTAGCAATCCCACTACTGGGCATATACCCAGAGAAAATCATAATTCAAAAAGACACATGCACCCCAATGTTCATTGCAGCAATATTTACAATTGCTAGGTCTTGGAAGCAACCTAAATGCTCATCGATAGACAAATGGATAAAGAAGAAGTGGTACATATATACAATGGAATATTACTCAGCCATAAAAAGGAATGAAATTGGGTCATTTGTAGAGACGTGGATGGATCTAGAGACCTCAAACAGCATGAAGTAAGTCAGAAAGAATAAAACAAATATTGTATATTAACACATAAATGTGGAACCTAGAAAAATGGTACAGGTGAACCGGTTTGCAGGGCGGAAATGGAGATACAGATGTGGAGAACAAACATATGGACACCAAGTGGGGAAAGCAGCGGGCGGGTGGTGGTGGCGGTGTGATGAATTGGGAGACTGGGATTGACATGACTTATGTGTATAAAATGGATAACTTATAAGAACCTGCTGTATAAAAAATAAGTAAATAAATAATACTTTAAAAAATAAATAATAATAAATAAAGACCTTAGTAGTGTTATATGATGATAAAATAAGATTAAATAATGATGAGAATTTGAATAGGAGATCAAAATATACAGAACAAATGCAAACTTGCAAGACATGAATTTCTGACACTCTATTTTATCCTCCATACTCTCATTATTATTCTTAAAGTAATGACAGTTTATTATGTGGGGTGTGTGTGTGTGTCCGTTTGACAGTCAAGAGATTAAGGGAGAAGGAGCGGGAGAGAGAGAAAGAAGGAACAGTGGAAATAAAAATAGATTGATGGGTAATTTAGGAAATTCCTTAGATTTCAATATTAATCAGCTATTGCAAGTCATTATTTTTCAAGATATTCCATGGAATTCCTTATGTTTTCAAGACAAATCAAACTGTCAAATGTTTTAGAGAGGTATTTTAATTATCTTGGTAATTATTTCTTTAACAATTCTCTATGACTTTTACAGGCAAAAAGTGGTCTCCCTTTTCTTCTATAGACAGAATCACAATTCTTCAGAAGTCGTTATCTCTGAGGCAAGCTTCAATAAATAGTTCTGAAAATAAATATGAAAGACTATCTAAGCTAAATTTATATCAAGCTTTTGCAACATCATATTCTGTGTATTCTTTTAAAAAAATCATTGTTTTATAAGTACACACTGCTATATTTAAAATGGATAACCAACAAGGACCTACTGCATAGCACAGGGAACACTACTCAATATTACGTAATATTGTTATATTTTGAATGTGCATTTTAGAAATTTCATACAAAAAATTAAAAAATACAAATCATCAAAATAGATATATTCTTTAGAATCATTAGCCACTGCAATAGCAATTCTAGAGCCAATTAGTTCAACCATTATGATGTTTAATTTTTAACTTTTCATTACTAATGAATGACCACTAAACATTTAATAGAAAATTGGTATTCAATTATTCCCAACTTTCTTTAAGCATGCCTTTAGGATGTGATTTTTCAGTGATCACTCTATCAAATTTGATCCAACAGCACAAAATTGAAAGAGAATGCAACATGACAAAATAACTTCTCTACTTAGGACAAAAGTTTTCTACTGGGAGAGTAACATTCATGTATAAAAATAGATATACGACTCAAGGAGGTAAGTACTGACAATCCAATAATACAAGATGATACTACTCGGTGAATCTAACCATTGTCTTACATAAAGCTAACCAACGGGGTAATAGTTTTAGGTGGCAACTTGATGTCTCGGAGAATAACTTAACAGAGAATATCTTGACTTAAATTATTGTGTACCTATTTATTTTTATTTCTCTTTGCTATCCATTTTTCTCTTATATTTTGAGAAAATAAAATGCAAAGAATAAAGAAAATTTTTAGCAGACTGGAAGTAGTTTGAACGTTAGATGCATTTCCATTTTCCTTGCCAATGGCAAAAGTCACAGTGAGTAAAACTTTTTCGGGATAAATCACATTAAAAATCCCTGGTGTGGATATGGTAACAATTTTTCACTTCAGGTTGTCAGTGTGTTTGCTTCTGGGAATAAAGTAAAAAGATCAAGTTACCTAAGATGCCCAATGTGCTACACTGCCATCAGTGTACTCCCTTGAGCAAGCAGAATATTTGTTTTGATACCAGCCTTGTTGGACTACTTATTTAAGTATGTAGATTCCAACTAGATACAAACTATCATCTTTATTATTCTGAATGCAAATGTTCTCTAAAATGTTGTAAAATAAATAGCTGTTAGATGAAGATATTAAAACAGTAAACTAATCGTGCTCTTTTTAAAGCATCTACTTATATAAGCAAAATATCAAAGTACAATGAAGTAAATAGGGTAGAAAAATGAACTACATGAAAAATAAGGAATAAGAAGAGAAGTTCAAGCAATACTGCTATATGATTAGAAACACTGTGAGTGTCCATAAAGCACATGGAAATGGTCATTGAGATCTTTGATTAGCTTTGCCCAATTGCTTGGGTGGTGGAACAGAGAAATTTGATTGCTGATTGGGTTATCCAATCTGGTTGCTAGGATGTCCTAATAACTAGACCAATCATTTACAGTCCAGTTATTTTGATTATCCCTGTGACTCAAATTGCCCATTTCATAAACTTACCCAGTGCTCAGATCACAACTTGTAAGTGATTGAGATGATCAGCCACATAGAAATGATCATGGTACATCCATTTTAGAACAAAATTGGTGAATGCAATAAAGAAATGGGAAGAACCCCAATTCTAAAACTCTAAAAATTGATATAATGAAAAAAGTGTTCTCCTCATAATATAAATGTTTCAAGTGTTGTTCTTATTTAGAAATTAAAATCTGAAGAAATTTTTGAAACTTTCCTTAGCTGGCCAAAAATCAGATTCCTGAGAGGAGTCAGGGAAAATCAGTTCATTTCAGTGCATATAGATGCACTGTGTTGTTTATGATAGTTGAGTGGCATTATTTAACTGATTATAAAACAAATTAGGCATTTGTTTAGTTGAAATTTGCCCAAGGAAACATTTTGCAAATTTCTTACAAATCTGGTTACTGCTAAACTTCAAATGTCATGGAATATAAAACAGCTCACTAAATATTGTAGGAACCACCACTTCTCTCTGCTCCCAGGCAGCTTAAGAATTTAACACTTTATTTTTCTTTTTTCCAAAGGGGTATTGAGGGCAAAAAGGATATTGTCCACAAAGACTGATCCTTATAGATTGTGCAGACAGAAATCTACCTCGGGTATGTTTTTATCAGCATTTCAAAAGTTAAATTACATGCTACTTCCCTGTATGTGTTCAAACCTTAAATTGATAGACCTTCCCCGTCTGCTTCCACCCCCTAGTCCTGATTCTGGCAGCTTTTCCCACATAGCAACAAACCTCGAGATACAGGCATTCTGTCAGATATACTGATACACTTTCCTTAGTCTTTCAGTTAGCTGTTTTCTCAAGAGAATTTTAAGAAATAATTTCACCTTATACAATGCAAAATATATCCATCTGGTAAGGCAATGTTAGAAGTTAAAAAATATATTCTCTGTTGAGTACTTTATAGGGTATTTACATCATTTGGGCCTTTGTGTTTAATGTTAAAAAGTAAATATTTTGTTTATGCGACTTTTGTTCAAAAATTAGCCAAGAAACTGAGGCACAGAAAATACGGTAAGAAATCTTGCTTTTTGTTAAAAAACAAAAAAAGTACAATCACTCTGTGCCTTCTCCTTGGAGTTTCTTCATCCATTTTTGTGATCCAATGACAAGAGGATACTTATGGTCTCAGGCACGAACAAGATTTACTTTCCCAATATTTTTATCCTTTGGGGAGAACAGAAAACAAGCCTGCTCACCACAGTCCTACAATAAGCAAGCCCTCAGGCACCGTGTGAGAGAAATAAAAGACCACAAAGGACAGAGCAGAAGTGGCTGCACAGACCCTGGGTTATTGGTTTCCTTTTATGAAATATTCTGGGCCTATTGCCTTGACACACAGTTCCTACTCAAAATTACAGCTAATTTGGGGGAGGCACTGTCTCAGTTTAGAACTTATACATGTCTTTATCTTAGATCTTAAACAGAGATGTTTATAAATAAAGAAGAACATTTATATAAACTTCTACTGTATAACCTTCATTAGTACTTATGTAATTTGTGTTCCTCAAGAAGCAGAATTTACCTAGAACTGTTCCAGAAACAACACCTGAGGGGTAAAAAAAGAAGCAAAATTGGGCAGAGAGAAAAGTTGGGCTGCAATGGAGTCACAGTGTCTCTAGTGACCCCCTGGAATCTGTGAACCTAGGGTAGCCCTTCAGATTTATCCTCAGTTGGTAAAGGGGCCAAGTCTATATACTCATATAGACCAGTATTTTAAGCAGGCTGACCTAAGAGGATAAAATGACCTTAGGAAGTGGATCTGTGTAGTCAAAGGAAACTTCCAGAGGACTGCTGCTGAAGGCTTATAGCCAGAACCATTCCTAGCGGCTGGGGGTGGGGGGATATTCCTTCAGTTCTGAGAGGGCATCTGAGTTTAGCAAAGTACCATTTTCTACAATGAAAATTAATATCCATAAACACAATGTTCACTTATGCCTAACTGAAGGTGAAATTGTAAGCTAGAATAGGTTACAAAGGAGTGTGCTGTACAATACATGTGGGTGGGCTGGGGAGTATAGGGTAAATGAGAAAAACATTGGATTGATTTAAATCAATTTCTTTTTTTTTAAACATCTTTATTGGAGTATAATTGCTTTACAATGGTGTGTTAGTTGCTGCTTTATAACAAAGTGAATCAGTTATACATATACATATGTTCCCATATCTCTTCCCTCTTGCATCTCCCTCCCTCCCACCCGCCCTAATCTCACCCCTCTAGGTGGTCACAAATCCATTTCTAATCCATGAGACTTTGAAATTAACGTCTAATTCTATCAGGAAATGAAGGTAATTCTCAAAAGGTTTGAAAATAAATGTAAAGATTTAAAGAGTCAAGAAACTTCCACATTCCTGATTCTATGAGCAGATGGAATGTTTAAGTATAAGATGTAATAAAGATAGCCATCAGTTATTTGGAGCACATAGTTTGAGTTGTTTTGATGCAAGCCCAGTGAGGTATTTTATATATATTAATATTAATGTATTAAGGTACTTTACATATAATTATTTACATATATTAATGTTTTGCAGCTTTCTTAAAGCTACAAAACAATTTTTAATAAATAAACTTGAAAAAACCTTTCATGTATAAAAGAGGGAGAAAAGCAGCTGCCTGTCCAAATAAATAAAAAGAGACCCAGATCCTGGCAAATCAGTCTTCTCTCTCTTCAACCCATCTACGAAGGTATTGCTGAGTTTCCCCAGAGTTCCAAGAAAAGTCCTGTTAAATCTATCCAAAATATATTCAAAATTTATTAAACGTGCTTATGTGAAGAACACCACTGTCCCCCTTAACATATTAAAAAAAAAAAAAAGCCTTCCACTGCCTCCCTTTTAAATCCTTGACATCCTGAAATTCATTTTCTATAACTCAGGCAAGGGAGTCTTTTTAAAACATAAATTAGATATTATGATTTTTTTCACCTGGTTTGGCTAATTAATATACCCATGACTTATAGAACAAGGTCTAGCATATAATAAATCTCCAATAAATATTTGTTGATGCTAATGACCCAAGCAAAATATCTTAAAAAACTAAAAGAGTTACCATATGATTCTGCTATCCCACTCCTGGACATATATCCAGAAAAAACTATAATTTGAAAAGATACATGCACCCCAATATTCATGGCAGCGGTATTTGCAATAGCCAAGACAGGGAAGCAACCTAAGTTTCCATGAACAGATGAATAGGAAAAGAAGATGTGGTACATGTATACAATGGAATATTAGTCATAAAAAAGAATAAAATAATTTCATTTGCAGCAACATGGATAAACCTAGAGATTATCATACTAAGTGAAGCCCAACAGAGAAAGACAAATATCATATGATATTGCTTATACGTAAAAATCTAAAAAAATAGATACAAATGAACTTACGTAAATAAATAGAAAATAGACCCACAGACACAGAAAACAAACTTATGGTTACCAAAGGAGAAAGGGGGGGATAAATTAGGAGGTTGGGAGATAAATTAGGAGATTAACATTTACACGATACTATATATAAAGTAGCTAACCAACAAGGACCTACTGTATAGCACAGGGAACTATACTCAATATTTTGTAACAACCTATAAGGGAAAAGAATCTGAATTACTGAATTACTGTGGTGTACACCTGAAACTAACATGACATTATAAATCAATTGTACTTCAATAAAATAAAATTTAAAAACATAAATTTTAAAAATTGTTGAATAAGTAGATATTATTCTATGACAAAAACTCCTAAATGGTTTTCTATCATACTTAGGCTAAAATATAATTTGATGTCACCCTCAAGGGGGTACATTATATGGTCCATGCCTATCTCTTCAGCCTTATACCACACCTAACCTTACTCACTTTATTCATTCTAATATTAAGGCCTAAACTTCACAGAACATTCCTTCTTCATAGAACACAAGGTTCCTTTTTCATGGGACATCATGTTCTGCTTTTCCCACCCCACCATCCAGACCTCTGTAGGACTGATTTCTTTAATCATTGTGTCTCATGTTAAAAGTCACCTCCTCACAAAAATTTTCCCTTGCCACTCAATATAAACTAGACCTCAAATAACTTCATACCACTCCATTTTTTTTTACTTGATGGCACTTGTAATGTCCTTATTGTACATATATCACTCATTGTTATAATGTAAACCCTAAAAGAGCAGAATATATGTCCATCTTTCTACTCTACAGCCAGTTGCACACGAATGTGCATATGTGTGTACACATGTGTGAGGAAGCATGCACATGCACACACAAACACACATCACGTGATTTCATGGCATCATGATTTAGTTGAAAGTCAGGACTAAGTCTGATGCACTGACTGTGAGAGGTGTGTGAATGTCCTCCTTTTTATTTAGCTTCCCAAGATATGAATGAATAGAATAATGTATTTGTCTAACTCATATGAATGCTGTTGAAAATCAGGTAAATTATAACAATGAAAACAATCCCATGATGTACAAGAAAGTGTCTTAGTTCAGGCTGTTCTAACAACTTACGATAGACTGAGTGGCTTAAATAGTAACCATTTATTTCTCACAGTTCTTGAGACTGTAAGAGATCAGGGTGCCAGCATGGTCAGGTTATAGGGAGAGACCTCTTCCAGATTTCCTCATATGGTGAAGAAAGAGAGGGAGAGGAAGCAGGCTGTAGTGTCTTCTTTTGTAAGGGCACTACTCCCATTCATGAGGGCTTTACCCTCATCACCTAGTTACCTCCCAAATGCCTCAGCTCCTAAATCAATAACATTGGGGGGGGTTAAGATTCCAATATATGAATTTTAGGGGGATACAAACATGTAGTTCATAACAGAAAGCATGGTAAGATGCCAACAACACCATCTCCCTTAGAGGCCTGGATTAAGTAGGTATCATTTCAGAGAACATGAATATTACATTCTATCCTAATAGATCATGTTTTGAGAATCTGATCTCCATTTTGTTTGCATAATTATAAGAGCATGAATTTTTTTTAAAAAGAGGAACATAATAGAAAGAACAGATACTCAAGATGATTTTTAGTCTTACACATGAAAAGATTCTCACCATCACTAATAATCAGGGAAATGCAAATCAAAACCAGAAGATATCACCTCACACCTGTCAGAATGTCATTCACCAAAAAGTCAACAAAAAGCAAATGCTAGAGAGGGTATGGAGAAAAGGGAACCCTCCCACACTGTTGGTGGGAATGTAAATTAGTGCAGCCACAATGGAAACAGTATGGAGGTTCCTCAAAAAATTAAAAATAGAACTACCATATGATCTAGCAATTCTACTTCTGGTTATATACCCAAAACAAACAAAAAATGCTAAGTTGAAAAAATACATGCATCCCAATGTTCATAGCAACATTATTTACAATACTCAAGATACAGAAGCGATATAAGTGTCCATCAACAGATGAGTGGATAAATAAAATGTGGGGTGTGTGTGTATAAAATGGAATATTACTAAACCATAAAAAGAATGAAATTTGACATTTGCAACAACATGGATAGACCTCAATGGTATTACGCTTAGTGAAGTAAGTCAGGCAGAGAAATACAAATACTGTATGTTTTTAATTATATGTGGAATCTAAAAAATAAACCAATGAATGAATTTAAAAATACAGAAACAGACTCACAGATACAGAGAATAGTTAGTGGTTCCCAGTGGAGAGAGAAGAAAGGGAGGAAGGGAAAGATATGGGAAGGGGATTAAGAGGTACAAAATACTAGTATAAAATAAGTAAGAGGGACTTCATGGTGGCACAGTGGTTAAGAATCCACCTGCCAATGCAGGGAACATGGTTTCAAGCCCTGGTCCGGGAAGATCCCACATGCTGCGGAGCAATTAAGCCCACGCACCACAACTACTGAAGCCCACGCGCCTAGAGCGTGGGTCCGCAACAAGAGAAGCCACTACAATGAGAAGCCTGCGCACTGCAACGAAGAGTAGCCCCCGCTTGCCGCAAATAGAGAAAGCCCGTGTGCAGCAAAGACCCCACGCAGCCAAATAAATAAATAAATAATAAATAAATAAGATACAAGGGTGTTGTACATCTGCAACTAACATTGTAAATCAACACACTTCAATAAAAAATTAATGTCAAGTAATTTATCTAAATTTCAAAATGTTTTGAAATAATTTCAAACTTACAGAAATCTGCAAGTGTAATTCAAGATATAATATCTGTTATAATTATGTAACAACACAATTATTATATAATTGTATTATATAATTATATAATTATAATTATTATATAATTATATAATAATAAATAGATCTAGGAATCTATTTCTAGATTCCTGAATTCTTCAACTTTATACACACACATAATTTTACATATATATAAAAAATAAATCACAAATATATGTATATATGTATGTGTGTGTGTGTGCACACCTACACATTTTTATATATTCATGTACTTTTTTCTGGACTATTTGTGAGTAGAGTACATATAGTATTATGCCTCTTTATGCCATAACATTTCAGTGGCTATTTTGGGTTATTGTGTTAGTCAGGATTCTCCAGATAACCAGAATCAATAGGAGATTTCTATAATAGTAGATATTTATTATAAAGAAGTGGGACACAGGATTATGGAGGCTTAGAATTCCCACAATCTGCCCTCTTAAAGCTGGAGACCCAGGAAAGCTGGTGATGTAGTTCTGAGAACCATGGGGCTGATGGTGTAAATCTCAGTAGAGAGCAGACTAATGTCTTCAAGCAGACAGAGCAAATTCTCACTTCCTCTGCCTTTGTTCTATTCAGGTCCTCAAAGAACTGAATGCTGCTCACCAACGTTGGGGAGAGCAATCTGCTTTGCACAGTCCACCAAATCAAATGACAATTTCTTCTAGAAACACCTTCCCAGACACATCCAGAAATAATGGGCACCTCATGTCCCAGTCAAGTTGACATACAAAATTAACCATTAAAAGTCTACTCCTTGTCAATTTGACACTCATACACATCTCCCTATACCATACTTAACTCCAAATAAAGACAATAACAAGGTCATAATTCTGCCTAATATGATACATCTCTCCTGCCTACATCCAAAAACTAACCCTTCCCCTGGAAGAGTAAATAAAGTCACCTTGATATCCTATAATTTAAATACTATGATGTAAAATTAATAAAACATAAATACTATTCTAAGTGAATACATCTTATATTATATGACAGGATAATAAGAGGAAAGAATACATGTATAAATAAATACATGTATATATAAATGTATATAGATGAAATATACACACATAAAAATGTATTAATAAGAACAAAATATGAAGGAAATATTCATGATAAGTACAGTTCTTGTTGCGGTAACTGGTCATGTGGTTGTAGCTGGTATTTGTAACTTTCTTTCACTAACCATTTTGTATTCCCTTTGCCTTCAGCAAGCACCTCAGTTTGTCATGGTTCTTTACCTGGTTGGGTGACCCAAACCTTCATTCCTGAAGGGTCTGTGCAATTAATAGTCCTGCCTGTATTGTGATGCTGTAGTTTTCCACAGGCATGGTACTGCTAAGAAATGTCCTAAGGGATCTCCTGTATTCCAGACATACTCTTTCTTATCTCCATTGTGGAGTAGGACTTCAGTTCCCCCTTGGTTATCAGGATCCACCACTCTACCTAGCATAATAACTCCCTTCACTGCCTGTTGATTATTTTGAGGAGCTCACAGTGGCCAGGTAGCAGTCTTTACTTCCAGTTCAATGGAATTATTGTTGTGTCTCCTAATAGAAGTATTCCTCCCTTTGGAACAAAGACCTCTAGGCCAGCAGAGCATAAGATCATGGCAACAGGAAGCAAAGATATTGCTTGTGGCTTATTAGGAGTAATAGTAAGTGGTACCACTTTCACTTCTACCCTTAGACTCCTGGACCTGTGAATCCTGGCTATAGGAGAAACAGTACCACATACTGGATGCTGATCCAAAACATACACAATCTACTAAAGAACCTTGCCCAGCCCTGAAATGTACTGTTACCTAATGAGCATTGTAATTAAATCTTCAAAAGGCCATTTCACTAGTCTATCAAACCAGCTGCTTCAGAATGGTAGGCAACATGGTAAGACCAGTGAATTCCATGAGCATGGGCCCATTGCTGTACCTCTTTTGCCAGGAATTAGTTCCTTGATCAGAAGCAATGCCATGTGGAATACCATGATGGTAGATAAGGCATTCTTTAAGAACACAAATGGCAGTTTTGGCTAAAGCATTTTGCGCTAGTAAGGCAAATCCGTATCCAGAGTATGTGTCTACTCCAGTAAGAACAAAATGCTGCCCTTTCCATGATGGAAGCTGTCCAGTATAATCAACCTCCCACCAGGTAGCTGACTGATCACCTCAGGGACTGGTGCCATACTAGGGATCAGCATTGGTCTCTGCTGCTGGCAGACTGGGCACTCAGCAGTGGTCATAACCAGGTCAGCCTTAGTGAGTGGAAATCCATGTTGCAGAGCCCACGTATAACTTCTATCCTTGCCACTATTGCCACTTTGTATGTGAGCCCACTAGGCAATCACGGGAGTAGCTGGGGCAAGAGGTTGACTAGTATTCATAGAACAGGTCATCACATTCTCTTGATTAATAAAATTCTCCTATGCTGAGGTCACTCTTTGGTGAACATTTCACATGATAAAAATATCTTCATGCTTTTTGCCATCTGTTTATCTTCTTTGATGAGGTGTCTACTCATATCTTCTGACCATTTTTAATTGGATCGTTTTCCTATTGTTGAAATGTTAAACTTTCTTATGTATTTTGGATAAAATTCCTTTAACATATAAGTTTTTGCAAATATTTTCTCCTAGTCTGTGGCTTGCTTGTGTTCTCTTAACAGCATTTTCCACAGAGCAGTCATTTTTAATTTTAATACAATTCAACTCATCAATTTTTTTCTCTCATGGATCATGCTATTGGTGTTATATCTAAAAACTCACTGTAGAACACAAGGTCACATAGATTTTTCTCCCACAAGGTTATAATTTTGTTTTTCACATTTCATTTTATATCCATTTGGACTTAATTTTTGCATATGAACTTTCCACTGTTCCAGCATTTGTTGAAAAGATATCCTTTCTCTTTTGGATTGTCTTTTTTCCTTTGTCAAAGACCAGTTAACTATGTTTGTGTGGGTCTATGTATGGGCTTTCTATTCTGTTTTATTAATCTATGTGTTTGCCAATACCATACTGCCTTTTTCACTGTACTTCATAGTAATTCTTGAAGTTGGGTAGTGTAATGCCTCAAATTTTTTCTTCTTCTTCAGTATTTTGTTGGCTATTCTGGAACTTGTACTTTTCCATGTAAATGTTATAATCAGTTTTTCCATATCTATGAAATAGCTTGCTGAGATTTTTATAGCTATTTATAGATCAAGTTTGCAATAATTAACATCTTAAAAATATTTGAGTCTTTTAGTTCATAAACATGGAATATCTTCCCATGTATATAGCTCTTCATTGACTCCTTTCATCAGAATTTTGTAGTTTTCTTTGTATATATCCTGTACATATTTTGCTAGATTTATTCCTAGTATTTCACTTTTGGGGTCTATCATAAATGGTAATTTAAAAAATTTCAAATTCTAATTTTTCTTGCCAGTATATAAGGAAGTAACAGAATTTTGTAGATTAATTTTGTATCCTATGAACTTGCCCTACTCACTTATTAGTCCTAAAATTGTTTTTGGTTTTTTAAAAAGTATTTGGGATATTTTACATAGACAATCATGCTATTTCTAAATAAAGAGAGTTATATATTTTTTCTTCCCAATCTGTATACTTTTTATATTCTCTTCTAGTCTAACTACACTAACTAGGACTTCCAGTACAATGTTGAATAGGAGTAGTCAGAGAGGACATCCTTGACTTGTTTCCAATCTTAGAGGAAAACATCCAGTTTCTCACCATTAAGTGCGATGTTAACTATAGATATTTTACATATGTTCTTTATCAAGTTGAGAAAATTACCTTCATTCCTAGTTTTCTATCTTATTGGATTTTGTCATTTTTTTTTTCTGAATCAATTGTTCATTGAGTGATTTTTCTTCTTTAGTTGGTTAATGTGGTAGATTACACTGATTGATTTTCAAATGTTGAACAAGACTTGAATACCTGCAATGAATTCCATTTTCTGGTGGTATATAATTATTTTTATGCATCATTGGAATTACTTCCTAATATTTTCTTGAAGGTTTTTACATCTATTTTCATGAGAAATATTGGCCTTTAGTCTTTCTTACAATGTCTTTATCTGTGTTTAGTATTAGAGTAATGCTGATCTCATAGAAAGTGTTCATAGAAAGTTAGAAAGTGTTCCTCTCATGTCTATTTTCTAGAAGAGAGAGTTGAAAACTAGTATAATTTCTTTCCTAAAGTTTTGAGAGAATTCACCACTGAATTATTCTGGCCTAGCACTTTCTTTTTGGGAGGTTATTATTCAGTTTCTTTAACAGATATGAGCCTATTGAGACTAAATATATCTCATGGGATGCATTTTTGTAATTTGTGCCCTTTAAAAGTTGACTCATGGGGCTTCCCTGGTGGCGCAGTGGTTGAGAGTCTGCCTGCCGATGAGTCTGGTTAAAGGTTTACCAATTTTGTTTATCTTCTCAAAGAAACAGCTTTTAGTTTTATTGATCTTTGCTACTGTTTTCTTTGTTTCTATTTCATTTATATTTGCTCTGCTGTTTACGATTTCTTTCCTTCTACTAACTTTGGGTTTTGTTTATTCTTCTTTCTCCAATTCCTTTAGGTGTAAGGTTACATTGTTTATTTGAGATTTTTCTTGTTTGTGAGGTAGCCTTGTATTGCTAAAAACTTCCCTCTTAGAACTGCGTTTGCTATATCCCATAGGTTTTAGATAATTGTGATTTGTCTCTAGGTATTTTTTGATTTCCTCTTTGATTTCTTCAGTGATCTCTTGGTTATTTAGTAAAGTATTGTTTAGCCTCCGTGTGTTTGTGTTTTTAAGTTTTTTTCCCTGTAATTGATATCTAATCTCATAGCATTGTTTTCGGAAAAGATACTTGATATTATTTCAATTTCCTTAAATTTACTGAGGCTTCATTTGTGACCCAAAAGGTGAACTATCCTGCAGAATGTTCCGTGTGCACCTGAGAAGAAAGTGTAATCTGCCATTTTCAGATGGAATGTCCTATAAATATTAAAACTATCTGGTCTATTGTGTCATTTAAAATTTGTGTTTCCTTGTTAATTTTCTGTCTGGATGATCTGTCCATTGGTGTAAGTGATGTGTTAAAGTCCCCCACTATCATTGTGTTACTGTCGATTTCCTCTTTTATAGCTGTTAGCATTTGCCTTATGTATTGAGGTGCTCCTATGTTGAGTGCATATATATTTATAATTGTTATATCTTCTTCTTGGATTGATCCCTTGATCATTATGTGATGT
This sequence comes from Monodon monoceros, assembly GCF_005190385.1. Taxonomy (NCBI): domain Eukaryota; kingdom Metazoa; phylum Chordata; class Mammalia; order Artiodactyla; family Monodontidae; genus Monodon; species Monodon monoceros. The sequence continues at coordinate 58,534,929 of NW_021703777.1, read as the reverse complement.
CCTTCCTTGTCTCTTGTAACATTCTTTATTTTAAAGTCGATTTTGTCTGATATAAGTATTGCTACTCCATTTTTCTTTTGATTTGCATTTGCATGGAATATCTTTTTCCATCCCCTCACTTTCAAGCTGTATGTGTCCCTAGGTTTGAACTGGGTCTCTTGTAGACAGCATGTATATGGCTCTTGTTTTTGTATCCGTTCAGCAAGTCTGTGTTTTTTGGTTGGAGCATTTAATCCATTCACATTTAAGGTGATTATCAATATGTATGTTCCTATTACCATTTTCTTAATTGTTTTGGTTTTGTTTTTGTAGGTCCTTTTCTTCTCCTGTGTTTCCCACTAGAAAAGTTCCTTTAGCATTTGTTGTAAGGCTGGTTTTGTGGTGCTGAATTATCTTAGCTTTTGCTTGTCTGTAAAGCTTTTGATTTCTCCATCGAATCTGAATGAGATCCTTGCTGGGTTGAGTAATCTTGGTTGTATATTCTTCCCTCACATCACTTTAAATATATTTTGACACTCCCTTCTGGCTTGCAGAGTTTCTGCTAAGAAATCAGCTGTTAACCTTATGGGAGTTCCCTTGTATGTTATTTGTTCTTTCTCCCTTGTTGCTTTTAATAATTTTTCTTTGCCTTTAATTTTTGTCAATTTGATTACTATGTGTCTTGGCATGTTTCTCCCTTGGTTTATCCTGCCTGGGACTCTCTGCACTTCCTGGACTTGGGTGACTATTTTCTTTCCCATGTTAGGGAAATTTTCGACTAAAATCTCTTTAAATATTGTCTTGGGTCCTTTCTCTCTCTCTTCTCCTTCTGGGACCCCTATAATGCGAATGTTGGTGCATTTAATGCTGTCCGGGGTCTCTTAGGCTGTCTTCATTTCTTTTCATTCTTTTTTCTTTATTCTGTTCTGCGACAGTGAATTCCACCATTCTGTCTTCTAGGTCACTTATCTGTTCTTCTACCTCAGTTATTATGCTACTGATTCCTTCTAGTGTATTTTTCATTTCAGTTATTATATTTTTCATCTCTGTTTGTTTGTTCTTTAATTCTTCTAGGTGTTTGTTTTTTAATTCTTCTAGCTCTTTGTTAAACATTTCTTGCATCTTCTCAGTCTTTGCCTCCATTCTTTTTCCAAGGTGCTGGACCATCTTCACTATCATTATTCTGAATTCTTTTTCTGGAAAGTTGTCTATCTCCACTTCATTTAGTTGTTTTTCTGGGGTTTTATCTTGTTCCTTCATCTGGGACATATTTCTCTGCCTTTTCATTTTCTGTCTTTCTGTGAATGTGGTTTTCCTTCCAGAGGCTGCAGTATTGTAGTTCTTCTTGCTTTTGCTGCCTTTCCTCTGGTGGATGAGACTCTCTAAGAGGCTTGTACAACTTTCCTCATGGGAGGGAATTGTGGTGGGTAGAGCTGGGTGTTGTTCTGGTGGGCAGAGCTCAGTAAAACTTTAATCTGCTTCTCTGCTGATGGATGGGGCTGAGTTCCCTCCCTGTTGTTTGTTTGGCCTGAGGTGACCCAACACTGGAGCCTACCTGGCTCTTTGGTGGGGCTAATGGTGGACTCTGGGTGGGCTCATGCCATGGAGTACTTCCCAGAACTTCTGCTACTAGTGTCCTTGTCCCTGCAGTGAGCCACAGCCACCCCAGCCTCTGAAGGTGACCCTCCAACACTAGCAGGTAGGTCTGGTTCAGTCTCCTATGGGGTCACTGCTCCTTTCCCTGGGTCCTGATGCACACACCACTTTGTGTGTGCCCTCCAAGAGTGGAGTCTCTGTTTCCCCCAGTCCTGTCGAATTCTAGCAATCAAATCCTGCTAGCCTTCAAAGTATGATTCTCTGGGAATTCCTCTTCCCATTCCCAGACCCCCAGGTTGGGAAGCCTGTCGTGGGGCTCAGAACCTTCACTGCAATGGGTGGACTTCTGTGGTATAATTGTTCTGCAGTTTGTGAGTCACCCACCCAGAGGTTATGCAATTTGATTTTATTGTGATTGCACCCCTTCTACCGTCTCATTGTGGCTTCTCCTTTGTCTTTGGATGTGGGGTATCTTTTCTGGTGAGTTCCACTGTCTTCCTGTGGATGACTGTTCAGCAGTTAGGTGTGATTCTGGTGCTCTCACAAGAGGGAGTGAACGCACGTCCTTCTAGTCTGCCATCTTTCCTATTGTATCTTTTTCTCTGAAGTACCCTAATACACTATTCTTATACAATCTGTAATTATTTAATTAATTCATTTATTTAGTTATCTATTCATTTGTATGATAAACCTTAATTAGAACTCATCTCAAAACCTTAAAAGGACAATATTGATAAACTTGAGAATACCACAATTAACTTTCCATGTGGCAAAAATATCATAATCAAGGTCAGAAGATAAATTATTAACTGTGTGAGAAAATTATTTGCAATATAAAAGTTCTGAATTCCACAACTCACAAAAAGTTTTTACAAACCAAAAAATAAATATAATACAAGAGAATACTGAAGAGTAAAAATAGTATGTTTTCAATAAGGAAATATACATTTTGAATAAACATAAGAAAAGTTACTATCAGATTATCACACATAATAATTGCAAGATTTTCTATTTTAAAGATAAATTGTGGTTAGGAATGTATATTGGTGCAAACTATTTGGGAGAGAGAAATTTGTTAATATACATAAACAGGCAGACACACGCTCTCACATAGCAATTTTACTGATGTAACCTTAATATATAAGTTTACTGCTATAAATTTGCTATAAACTGTATAAAAATAAGACAAAATAATTTTGCCAGCAATTTAATTTGTAAAAAGGAATGAGGAGTTAAAGTTCATTTTGTGCATACCACTTACATTATGTGCATTAGCTTCAATTGAATATAGTGTGTGTGTGTGTGTTGTTTGTGTATGCTTTAAATGTACTATATGGCCCACACTAAACAAGACACTAGATTAAAAAAAAAAGAGCATATTTCCTATCATTGAGAGTGTCAGAGTCTAATGAATTCCAAATGGAAATCATAGATAGAAAATTTAAAGAAATGAAAATTCTCCATTGAATAGAATTAAGTTGTTATACAGCTTGATGTCTTCAGCTGTGAAACATAGTGTAACAAGGCTTGAGCATGGGGAAATGTAAGGGGTTCTTGAGAGATGCAGCTGAAATAACAGACATGGTTCAGATCACAAAGCATTTTCTTTGGTGTGGTACTTGGTTTGTACTCTAATTTAGAGTATAGAGAAATCCCTGAAGGATTTTAAGCAAGAAAGTGAAACTATTAGATATAATTTTTTAAAAAGACACTGGAAGTTATATAAAAAACACTAGAAGGTGTAGATGCTGCAATACATTCAGATACAATCTAATGATATAAATAATGGTTTAAATTAAGGCAATAACCATGGCCAAGAAAGTATACAGAGAAGGAGTTTCAAGGAAGGAATGGTCAACTCTTTCACATATTACTAAAAGCACAAGAAGGGTAGTAGTTATAAGTTTCCTTCTGTTTCAACAACAGAGATTTATTGAAGATGTTGGTAAGAACAATTTTATTAACAGAATAGGACCATCCATCAGATTCAGACTGAGTAGGAAGTTATGGAAGGTGAAAAAGTATAATCCATAGGTCTAGATTCCTTTTTCAAGAGGTATATCTGAAAAGAGGAAACATATTGTGGTATCTAGAGGGGACAAAGTGACAAATAAATATTCTTATATTTGTAGAGGCTTAGGAAGTTTATTCATGGAGAGGAAGGCATCAGGGGGTCAATGAGAGCCTGAGAAAGTAAGGGACAAATTCTTCCCCCAAGATGAGGAAAAAGTGAGAACATCTTGTGTATACATTGAAGATTAGCAGGCAATGTTTGGCAATTAAAGATTTTATGCCTACATCCTTTCATTTTCTCTCAGGCAAAAAACAGTTTTATTTTTTAAATGGGAGTTAGAAGGAAGGGAGAGTAAGCTTCGTCTCCTTTGAAAATAGAGATCCAAGCACATTATTCATGTCCTTCTACTTAAAGCATAAACTCTATGAAGAAAGTGACATGATTCTCTGTATCACTCATATTTGGCCTTATAAGCACAAAAAGGCGTTGAGAAAGGTAGCTGATATATTTCCTTAATCATTTCAATCATTTAGAAGTTAAAAACACTGCATCAATGCTGTCCATTCATATACAACAGAATCTCCAAATATCCCAACAAAAAATATATATAAAGACATTAAAAATATTAAAACATAGAAAATTATAGAAATGATGGTGGAAAGATCCTTGAGGAATATCTAAACTCTCCAAATATCCTGACAGTCCAGCATCCATTTGATATGCAGAGAAAAATCTGTCAGAGCAAGAGATACTGCCAGGCATTAGGCTCAATTTTTCCTATTTAAAAATCAATTAAAAAAATTCACATTGCAGGAAATGTGATAAATATATTTAGGAAAGAATAAAACTTTTCATATTGAAATAGCATAGGTCATCCAAAATCTATAGCTATACCGATAAATAAATGAATCTATTGTAAATGTGAAATATTATCTGTTAAAGGCAATAGCTATAATTAGTTTACTAAGGCTGTTTTAGCTTTTCTTATTTTGATTATTTTTGTCCTTTATGTTTCACCAGTAAAGCAAGAATATCTTGTCCTCTATTGTGGTTCATATAGAAAAATGTTATTTTCATCTTCCCTGAAGGAAATAGAGTACAATAATAGCAGAATAGAAAAGAAAAAGAAAAAAAGAGCAACCATAGTATACATTGGCCTCTGATCAAAAGGGAATGAAGAATAAAGTAATATTTTACCAAAGATATCTTTAAGTTCCTTTTCCTGTGCATAGTCTTCCTAAAACTCTCAACTGTGTGCGGATGTATTTTTGTTTAATTTTCTGAGTTACTAGAATATATACCCTGGTACAGCGTCTTGTTATAGCCTTTTATTTTGTGCATATTTCATTTTTACAGACTAAAAGAAAGGCCAGAATTTACTTTTACTCCTTGTAAGATTTTAGTTATATCAGTTACACTTACTGAATGTTTTGTTGAGAGCTTCAAGGCATAGCAAAATACATAGATTTTGTTTATTTGTTTTTGGATTTCAAGCAAAGACATAGTAATATAACTAGTTTAGATTCATCATTATTATTCTCTGCTGTATGGGTCAGGGTTTTCCAGAGAAACAAAACCAATATGATATATGTAGAGAGATATGTAAGAGATTTACTATAAGAACTGGCTCATACAATTAGGAAGGCCAAGAAGCCCCAAAATCAGCTGTCTGTAAGCTAGAGGTTTAAGAAAGCCAGTGGTATGATTTAATCTGAGTCCAAAAACCACAGAACCAGGGGAGTCAATGTGGGGTCAGGAAAAGTTGGAAGCAAAGAGAGCAAATTCTCCCTCCCACCACCATTTTGTTATACTCAGACCCCAACAGTCTGGATGATACTCACCCTCATTGATCTTCTTTACTTGGTCTAGAGATACAAATGCTAATCTCTTCTAGAAATACCCTCTTGGACACACCCAGAAATAATCATTTACCAGCCATCTAGGCAACCCTCATCTCAGTAGGTAGACACACATCTGCCAATAGGAATGACTGCCTATTTTAGACCAGTGGTTCTTTTTGTTCTGTGTTGACAAACTTACTAACTTTAACTATCCAAGACTGATAGGAACTGGTTCATCACAGTATTTTGAAATTTAATTGCCCTTAAACACACAAACACACTATATTGTAGTCCCTGGGCCAGACATTTCATATAATATCTTTACTTCTCGCAAATTATATCAAACATATAAGGAAGTAGTCATCATCCCAATCTACCAAAGAAAAATCCCAGACTTAAAGATATAAATGCTAAGTAACTTGTCTAAGTTTACACCATTATTAAGTGGCTGAGCTCAGGTTTATGTTCATATTTGCCCAACTTTAGAGGTCTACACTAAATTTATTACTAAAACAATGGGTGTATGTGTTGCTTTGGATAAAAGAGTTAATTCCAGTCCTGATAAGAATTTTGTCATTAAATGTAGTACTGACTCATATCCAGAAAATAAGATAGACTGATCAATGTTCTCACACACAGAGAACAAGATGGCTGAGGAGCAGTTACTACATGGTGAATCAATAGAAGTTTTAAAGCTGTTTAACCTTAAAATTTCCACTTTTTTTTTTTTTTTTTTTTTTTGCAGTACGCGGGCCTCTCACTGTTGTGGCCTCTCCCGTTGTGGAGCACAGGCTCCGGACGTGCAGGCTCAGCGGCCATGGCTCACGGGCCCAGCCGCTCTGCGGCATGTGGGATCTTCCCGGACCGGGGCACG